>NW_027286908.1:3622500-3760000 GCF_022747635.1 Hetaerina americana
TAGTATGTATATATATATATATATATATAGTATGTATATATATATATATATAGTATATATATATATATATACACATGTTCGTCCTGTAATCAGGTGCTTTATGATTGGTCTTTGGACCAACTTGGCATCTCCTGATTGGCCTGACTGTTTTGCCTGGTTTCTGCAATTAATTTCAGAATAGATCTTCACGTGTTGCACAACAGAAAACCTAAATTCCTTTCTTCTTTTCGAGGCGAAACGCAATAGCTTCCTTGAAAAACCAATCCTAAAAAACACACGCAAGTGGGATAGTAGTTTTGCTTCGTCCCAATCGACGGTGTTCATCTCGGTTAAAGCTGTGTTCCGCGATTGCTGATTTTTCTGGTTGTCCCAATCTTGGGTACCTCTTTAGCGCTTTCATTTGGTTTTCAATCGTGCCACCCTTTTTGCCAACGTAAACATCACCGCATTCCCAGAATATCTGATACAACCCAAGAGTCTTTGAAGCCAATCGAGTCGACCACATTGACCAGCTTGTGACTAATTTTGGCTGATGGTAGATGAATAGTGGCGATGTTGAAGCTAGATTTTTCAGGATATCATTGAGATGTATGGCAGGTAGGCTGTGAAAATAGGTCGCCACCTGGCAAAATTACAAGACTGACTGCATACATTCAAACATTCTTGAATGACGAATTCAACACTCCAGGAAAAAATCATTAATTTTGTTAGTACTTGCACATAATCTCAAGTACAGACTTAATGTGACACGATTATGAATGCTTTCAAGTGATTATATAAAGCTATATAATAAATATTTGTTTTAAAAGATTGCTAATTTAGTGATTAAGTAAACTTGGCACATATCTGATGGTATTTCACTGGTATTTTATTATATACATTAAATAATAACAGTTAACTGATTAGTTTTGGAAAAAAATCCTGAATTATATTTTATAGATGCCACATGTAGACCAACTGGTGTGAGCTTAACTATCCAAGTTTCAATTTAAAAAAATGCTATTCTGTAACACTTAGCCGGAAAAGGAGTCCAAAGCATTATGAATATAGGCTAAGCAATTATTCAATGGCTCGATTTACAAATATAAAAGACCTTGGAGTTATATTTTACTCACAGTTAACATTCAATCAACATTATGACTATGTTCAATCCTTAAGCATACAAATCCCTTGGATTTATCTTCCAAACCTGTAAAAACTTTAAACATATACAGGCATATACCTGTACAGGCATATAAAGTTCTGTTCATCTCATTAGTTAGGCCACTCTCTGAATACTGCTCTACTGTTTGGTCATCTTACTACAAACTCCATATTCATAGAATCGAATGTATTCAATGAAAATTTGTGCACAAAATTTCATTCAAATTCAATCATCACAAAGATTTTTATAGTTATCATGAACTGTCACCTCTACTAAATCTTCCCTCCTTGCATAAACACATAAAAATTAATAACATAACTTTTCTTCATAAATTACTGCATAATAAGATAGATTCCTTAGATCTCCTAATGGGCAATATCTTTCCGAGTACCTTCACTTAACACAAGGTATGAAGAGCACTCTTTGAAATTAGATATCATGCACAAAACTACACTTACTACTCGCCTATAATAAGCCAGATTACAAGATATGCAAACAGCTGTGACTATATCGACCTATTTTCTACCTCACCAGGATCCCTTAAAAAAATGTTATTAAAATATCGGAAGAATTTTATAATGCTAATTATTGCTACGTGGATATCTGCTCTGTTCCTATTGCCCATTGGGGAAAATTTTCTTAATCGATGCCGCAGGGTCCAGTTAATAACTGCTACTAACATTTATCATTTTGTACCATCATCTGGCATGTAACAAATACTATGTTTCTAATATTCTGTTTTCATTTTTCAATTTGAATATTATTTTTAATATTGATATTTTGTCTACATTAATTAACCTAACTAGGTATGTTTTCGTACCTGTATACCATCTGAAAATATCTTTCATGTATTGCAAATCAAAATTCTTCTTTAAATTTAAATTATAGTTTAATTCTCAATAACGAGTATGTAACTTTACGTAATTTATACCAGTTTGTAAATTTTTTTTTATAATTGCGGAACCATTAAATGTTTTTGGCCTTTTTTTGGGTTAAAAGGGTTTTTCCCATTAAATAAATAAATAAATAGATAAATAAATAAGTGGTGTATTTCTTATGGGGCAACCAAAACAAGTCGAGACATCAATGTAATTTAGAAAACTTAATTATACTAAAAGAGATATATGGAAAATATAATTACTTTAAATGCACCTTTCCTCATGACATATACATGCATGATTCTAGCGTCTAAGCTTAAATTATGTCCTGCCATTTTAATTTCAATTGATTCTTTGACTATTCGGTCCCAGTAACCACCGGCGCGGGCAAGTACCTTCGTCTCATTGAAAATAATTTCAATAGGGATTCCGGCTATTCCCTCAGCAATGCATGGAAACCGGTGCTAAACCAAGTAAAGAAAGGAAGGAACAGACCACAACTGCCCGGCGACCAATCAGGAGGTCCCCCCTCCTCGGGCCAATCACAGGTCACCTGAGGTGGGAGCTCAGGTATATAAGACGGCCAAATACGGAATGGCAGCCATCAACCCTGAAGACGATGCACGAGTCGGGCATCGAAACGTCGGCCAATATGGAACCCTTGACCCGGTGGAAGACCCGAGAATCCTTCACGAATCAAATACGCCGGGAAAGCACCAGATCTTACTACAATGCAACAGTTTCCCATGACCTACACATCACATTTAGCTTGCTGGTTTTGGACTTCAAACTTTGTGGATGCTCGGTAGTTTCAGAATGGTAAACAAGCAGGGGTTTAATTTTCAATTTGCTTCTCGCATTGGTACAAAATAGCAGCATGAAACGGCCTTTCATTGGCTTTTGGCCGTGCAATGCATTCTCTTATGTGGCAATATAGATTTGCTTCGGCATCGTTTTCCAGAAGAGACCAATCTTGTCACAATTAAAAACCACGGGTGGCCGGTAAACCTCAGAATCCATCATGAGTTTCTTGAAGTCACCAAAGAAGTTCTCTGCTGCCTTTGAGTCAGAGGTCACTGTGCCTCACAATGCCATGGATGATGGTTCTTCTCTTAAACTGCTCAAATCACCAACGGTTTCCCTCAAATACATCTTAAACCATCGATGATTCTGTTATCTTGCTAAAGAGGTCTGCAAAAATTACTTTCACATTCCCACAAGTGACATTCTTGCTAATAGTGCCACATTGCAATTGCTTTTCCTTTATCCATATGAGAAGCTATCTTTTAACATCATCAAGAACACACAACTGTTGCATAGATATTCTTGTCAATACCTTTGAAGTGTCTATCTCCTTAATCTTGTCCTTATTCTAGATGATAGTACAAATCGTTGACATTGATCGATTGTATGTACGTGCTAGATCAGCCATGTTCATAGCTAATTCTTGCTTTTCAATGACTTTTAAGTTTTCATTTCTATGGATATTATTTTCAATCTCTCATGGCTGTCTTCTTACAGCTTTTACTTCAGGGACCTTTATAATAATATGCATAAAGTATTATTTACCTCAAATAAAGAGGCTAGCAAACAAGGGCTGAATTGGCATTAAGTCTACTGTTGGTCCCCTCCCCAAATAATTACTTACAATGTACTAAGAGTGTTAAAAACAAATGGAAGCAGCAGACCTGCAATCATTCTGGAAATCCCTTTCTCCTTGTCACTCATTATGCAAAAAGTCACTTGTTAAGAGAGTCATTTAAAAAAAAAATATTTTCCTTAAAAAATGAATAATACTAAGTATCTTTCCACTGCCCTTTATTCACGTACGACCACATCATCCCCTCCAACTCCTGCCATCACATATCGCAAAAGCTTTCCACTTTTCATTTTTTTCTAAACAGACTGTTGGCCATTCCTCTTTCCAAAAGTAATTTTGTTAAAGAACTCAAAACGATTTAAGGTTTAGCAATGAAAAATGGCTACAAAGAAAATTTAATTGACAAAATACTGCAAAGGAAATGTTCCTTCAAAGGATACAATCTTTTGTTCAAACCAATGAATGAGGAGGAAATAGGTTACAAATGGTGCAAATTCTCGTATTATGGATTTATTTCACAAAAGTTAGCCAACCTTTTTCCTACGGAGGAATTTCGAATAACTTTTTACAATACTAATAACTTAAAAACATTCTTGAATACCACTAAAGACAAAATATTTACACAAAATAAAAGTGGCGTGTATAAGTTAACTTGTGGGGACTGTAGTGCTATATATATAGGTCAAACAGGGAGGTCATTAAAAACACAGGCGGAGGAACACAAATGCTGTTTCAGGAACTGTGACCTCAAGCAATCACACTTTGCCAAGCATCTATGGGAAGAAAATCATGGGAGCAATTTCAACCCAGAACTCTTACACCAGATGGGAAAAGGAATGAGGATGGACAAGTGGGAAGAGCTGGAAATCAGGAATAATTTAAAAACGGGTCTTTAGGTTAATGATTTATTGTTTGAATATCTCCCCAATCCTGGAAGTACCCCTTTCCTTCACAGAAAGACCCAACAAACTCCCTACCCTACTGTGAACCAACCAATCACCTTTCCTGATGCTTAACACCCCTCTCCTCATCAACGCCAATCGCAACCCCATTTTCTTTCCCCTCCTTCTCCCCCCCTATCTCACCCACCCCTCCTCTCCCTCATGAATGGTATACGAGGGTCATCCGGAAAGTAGTACCCGTTCGTGAAATAAAGACACAAAAGTAAATATTAACAAACATAAAAAATTTTATTTGAAAGAGGATACTTTAAACTACTTCTCAACATAATCTCCAAGCAAATTAAGGCATTTGTCATAACGTGTGACAAGTTTCTGTATTCCTGCTGCATAGTCCTTCGCCGCCAGCTCATTGAGATACGCGAGGGACCCATCTTGCACAAATTTTTGCATAATGCAGATGGTGTTTAACAATTTCATGAACAATTGTTCGAGAAACATTGGGAAAATGCTCACAGATGTCATCAATTGTGACGCGCCGATCGTTCCTCACGAATTCGTCAACTGAGCTCACCAGTTGGTCTGTAATGACAGACGGTCTCCCCGAACTCTCATCGTCGTGTGTGTTCCCCCTCCCCATGTTGAAGTTGCGACACCACCGCCGAACAGACGACTCGTCCATTACATTGTCTCTATACACCTCCTTTAATTGGCGATGAATATCACATGGGCGAACGTTTCTTGCATTGAGGAATTTAATCACTGCCCTCACTTCACAACTGGCGGCGTTCTCAATTTTTTTAAACATTGTAAACAATCACAGAAACAACATAGGCAATGCTAGCGTCACGCAACTTGGCTCAGAGAAGGCAGACAAGCCACTGAAGCTATCTGACCTCGTCCAGTGGCTACTCGCGTCGTCAGCACTTCATGCGGCACGAACGGGTACTACTTTCCGGATGACCCTCGTATAAATGGACTGCGTCTTGATTAATTTGTACCTGATGATGAAGCTTGAGTGTTGAAACCGGTTGTACGTGAATAAAGGACAGTGGAAAGATACTTTGTATTCTTCATTTAATTAACATAAATTTCCACAAAGTTGAGCCGGAAAGAATTGAATAAAATATTTTCCTCATTAGGCAGGTTACTTGCTATGCAAAAAGTCACTAGTTGAGTGCAAATTCATAATATCACCAATTTTATGGGGATCGAGATGGTGCGGGGGCTAACGTACTGGCTTCCACCCAGAGGGCCCGGGTTCAAATCCCAGCGGTGTTGAATATTTTTCAGAGGTATCTCGATCCCTACTTGAGGTGCTTTGTGGAGGGCACTTTGAGTGAGTACGCCGTCTGTCGGATGGGACGTTAAACTGCGGACCCCTTGGTGCCTTTTGTAAAGAGTAGGCTAATGCCAACGCCAGGTTTCTCTCCACCCTTTCCTGTCCATCCCCTATGGTGCAAATGACCTCAGCAGGAGGTCGCCTCCCCTAAAAACTACTACTACTACCAATTTTATTGGTGGTATTATGAATTAGGGCAATTTTATTCAATTAGAAACTTTTTCTTTTTGTCAAAGTCATTATAACTAAAATACAATCCACTACAGCCAAAAATCATGGAATAATCGAAGGATGGGAGAACATGTACCTTATTATTCATTCTCAAAAGACAGAGAACATAAAAATTCATAATTTGATAAATATAAGACGCACATTCAACCTTGGATAACAATTTTAGGAAAAAAAGAAAGCACAGTTAAGGCAATACAATGGTGGGGAGTGTGAATTAGAAGAGATAATGATTGAGTCTCACACCACAGATCATGAAACAGAATAATTTACTCAGCCCACTAAAACAGGAGCAAGAAAGAGGAAGAGAAAAAGAAAACTGAAAAATATAAAATTTCGATTTCGGCACCAAGAACATTACTTATGCTGATTTTGTGCGCTTAAGTCAGTGTGCAAAATTTCACAAATTTCCCAAAATTCCACACTCATGCTCACAGAAAACATTGCTGGTATTCTCATTGATTGGTGCACGGATTATCTGTGCCACACTCTCTCCTAAGCACGTCGAAATTTTAACAAAATTACAATCATAAAGTACGAGAGTAATTTGAAAAAGGTCTCAAAATAGAATAGAAATAAATGATTAACCTCAGAGAAACTTTTTTATTATTTTTCAATGTAGTCTCCCTGTACACTAATGCACTTGGTCCAGCAATGTTCCAATGTCTTGATCCTATTTCAAATATTTGATTCCTTCAGGCCTGCAAAATACCCATCTACTTTGGCTGTTAGTTCTTTGTTTGAAGAGAATCTCCGTCCACCGAGGAATATTTTGAGCTTGGGGAAGAGATGGAAATCTGGTAAAGGTGAAATCAGGCGAATATGGAGGGTGTGGCAACAATTCATATCTTAGTTCACACATTTTTGCAATGGTAATGACATGTGTGGGTGTGCACTGTCTTGATGGAAGAAGACTTTCTTCCTTGCCAAACCTGGCCTTTTTTTGTGAATCTTTTACTTTAGTTAGTCCAGGATGTTAGTATAGTATTGTCCAGGAATTGTTTGACCAGTTGGAAGATAATCTATCAGCAGAATCCCTTCCGCATCCCAGAATACTGAAGCCATCACCTTTCCAGCTGATTGAATGCCTTTGCTTTCTTTGGTGGTGGTGAACCAACATGCTTCCCGTGCTTTGTCTCTGCTGTCTTGTCTCTGGGGTATAGTAGTGGACCCAGGTTCCATCTGTGGTCACAAACCAGCTCAGAAAAATCTTGTTTGTAGCTCTTAAAATGGGCCAAACATTGTTCAGAAATGTCCATTTGGATTAGTTGGTGATCCTGCATCAAGAGTCGTGGCACCCATCTGGCATATAGTTTTCTCATATCCTATTCCACCATTAAAATGTGACATACCCATTCAGATGACATCCCTACAGCTTCTGCAATTTCTTCCGCTTTCAGTCGGCGATCCTCAATTTCCATTTAATTCACTTTTTGGCGCAGTGGCACATATTGGCTGACCACTACACAGGTCATCATCTAAGCTGTCCTGAGCAAACTTAAACTCATTTGTCCACGAGGCAACATTTGAATATGAAGTAGCAGAGTCCCCCAGAAAGTCTGCATGAATTTTCTTTGCTTTCATATCTTTCTTAGCAAGGTATTTAAACACTGCTGGAATCTTAATTTTTTCCATCTTCACAAATCAATACACGGAACAACAACAGAGAAGTGTCTGCACCACAGATCTCTTCCCAGAGCTCTGATACAATACGTGTTGACTCGTAAACGATTACCAATTGCTACACGGGAAATTCATTACGCTATCGCAGACAACTGGTGGTGATTCCGAGAGACTCCCTACTACCCTAAGAGACTACCCTCATAATAAAATGCTCCGAAATTTCAATGTACTTTTATAAAAATACAAATTTGAGATGCCTTGGCTTTGCTCGTAGTTTTTATTTGCATAAAATACGAAGGTGTCAATAGTATTTAATGTTTTAAATTAACCATTTCCGTACTGTCTGTCCTTTCCCATCACAGCTTCCCCTTGCATTCATTAGCCCTTGAGAATTCAATGTTCTCCTTTAAGGCAAGCAAATTCGTAGTTTTAATATGCAACAAATAAGTCAATAACCAATTGGTTCACAAAGGCACCGTGATTCACCGTGTGCTCAATACTGACCCTTGCTTACTAGGACAGCATAAATAAATGAAAGGACTAACTTTGTAGTTCCACACGAACTACAAAGTTAGTCCTTTCATTTATTTATAATGAATCGGTTCCATAAATTTACGCCAGAAACCATCAATTATACTAAGACAGCAATTGGTCTGTCTCTAATATTTTTTTCCAACCTTCTTTTGAAGCATATATGGCAGATAGATTCATAATTCATGTTCTTTATTGCTTTTATGTTCTCCTAATATCCTAATACATATTCTGATGCTATCAGTATTATTAATATTATTAGGTAATCTACCGGTTAAGGAAGGTTTTTGGATGGACACAGCTACCAAACAAACATTTTGTGAATCCTAACATAACACAAAATCCATCATCCTACTCTACATCAGGTCCCTCTTAATCTCTGAGTACTTTCTTCCTCCCTTCATCCCGTCGAACATCCCTATCCTGTTCCTTCCCTTTCCTCGTTTCCCCAACACTCTCCCCTCAATCACAGTCTTCAAAATCCTGCTGCCGGTCAATACCCCCTTCATCCACTTTTCCTGCCTCCATAGGATTGCTCCCAACAAACCCCTCTCTTCGCCCACCATACCAAGTACTTCCTCATTTGTTTTCTTCTCTGTCCATTTCACCTTCTCCATTCTTCTCCACACCCACATCTCTCAAAAGCTCCAGTCTACATCTATCCTCTTGCTTCAATGACCACATTTCCGTGCCGTACATAGCTACACTCCATATCACGGTTTTTTTGGAGTATTTTCTTAAAATCCTTACTCAACGTCCCCGTCATCAACTCCCTCCTCCTTGTGAAAGCCTCTTTGCCTAGCGCAATTCTTCTCCTTACGTCCCTACTACTTTGACCGTGTTGGTCCAAAACACTTCCGAGATACATAAACTGTTTTACCTGCTCTAGTTTTTGCCCTCCTATTTTAATGTTTAGCTTAGCCTTTTGTACATTGTAGATTATATTACATTCTTGTATATACTCAATGGCTTCACAGTATTTTCATCATGCTGTCTTCATTTGTCATGAACCCAATGCACATTCAGCACTGGCTTGCTTTGTCTCCTTTCTGTCCCATCCTCCTCGTATTTAATAAAACATTGTATGCATAGCCAACGTAAGATAAAGGAAGCAATATTTCACTTAGTATACTTGATGAGTGCTGCTGAATGTAAACAACAGATACACAATATCTTCATTCAGTGAACTTGCTACCATGCAAAAGACAATATAATATTTTCCATTGCCCCACTAAAGTTGCCTTTCATCTTTTTCTATTCGCTACTACATCTACAAAGAAGATCTAACTACTTAATGAAGTTGTTGCCTTCTGATAATGCACAGTGGGCAGTTAGTATTCCTGCTGCCACAGCCACAGACTCTCCTTGTGCCCAAGACCGTGTATGCTCATGTTCCACCCCAAAAGAGGCCGGCAAAAACGGCAAGATTTTTATGGACAATGACGTGAAGAAAAGTTTCTTTATCATAGTGACATCAGTGTTAAAGGCCACAGTGAAGAAAGTGACACCGATAATTCTGATTACGCTTTGTGAGTATAGTGCAGACTGTAGAATTTTACAGCATATGTGATGGCGGTATTTGTCCGGAGGATTCTAAAAAAGGCCTAAACGTAAAGGTAGAACTTGTGACTTGGTCATAAAGAATGAGCAATTACGATGCATTGTGATAAGGTTTCCAATAATAAAGAGTACATGTAAAGAGAAATTCAAGAAAAATTAAAAAGTATCAAAAGAAGCTATTGAAGTTTGGGATAAAACTGCCAATGACAGTAAAAACTTTTTTCCGGAATTTTACCAGATGGAACATAAAATATTTCCAGAATCCTTCGGTGAATTTCAATGTAACTTCAAGGAATTTAAGGAGATATGGTTTGCAATAATATATATATATACACACACACGAGGGTCATCCGGAAAGTAGTACCCGTTCGTGCCGCATGAAGTGCTGACGACGCGAGTAGCCGCTGGACGAGGTCAGATAGCTTCAGTGGCTTGTCTGCCTTCTCTGAGCCAAGTTGCGTGACGCTAGCATTGCCTGTGTTGTTTCTGTGATTGTTTACAATGTTTAAAAAAATTGAGAACGCCGCCAGTTGTGAAGTGAGGGCAGTGATTAAATTCCTCAATGCAAGAAACGTTCGCCCATGTGATATTCATCGCCAATTAAAGGAGGTGTATGGAGACAATGTAATGGACGAGTCGTCTGTTCGGCGGTGGTGTCGCAACTTCAACATGGGGAGGGGGAACACACACGACGATGAGCGTTCGGAGAGACCGTCTGTCATTACAGACCAACTGGTGAGCTCAGTTGACGAATTCGTGAGGAACGATCGGCGCGTCACAATTGATGACATCTGTGAGCATTTTCCCAATGTTTCTCGAACAATTGTTCATGAAATTGTTAAACACCATCTGCATTATGCAAAAATTTGTGCAAGATGGGTCCCTCGCGTATCTCAATGAGCTGGCGGCGAAGGACTATGCAGCAGGAATACAGAAACTTGTCACACGTTATGACAAATGCCTTAATTTGCTTGGAGATTATGTTGAGAAGTAGTTTAAAGTATCCTCTTTCAAATAAAATTTTTTATGTTTGTTAATATTTACTTTTGTGTCTTTATTTCACGAACGGGTACTACTTTCCGGATGACCCTCGTGTGTGTGTGTGTGTGTGTATATATATATATATATATATACATATATATATATATATATATATATATATATATATATATATATATATATATAGAATATTTTCTCTAAATTAATAGTATTTCTGAAGTATTAGCTCACAAAACAGATGCTAATCCAAAGGGTTAGCTATCAAAAATGAATTATTTTAATTGCTATCATAATATGAATGTGCATAAGCAATTCTATTTTTGAATCCTTCTTTTGCCCAAGTCATTAGTTTTTCCTGGCTAAGAGATTGGTTTAGCTTCCTCAGTAAAATATGTTCTGCTAACCACTTCGTTATATTTCCGTATTCTTGTTTAACTCTTTATCCTATCCTAATAAAAATAGCTGAATAATGGAAAAAAGTGTACTTTCCATTGGTAAAAAAATTCAAATTAATAACAAGGAATGAAACAAGGGTCTTGTTTATATATATATAATACATTATATATATATATATATATATATATATATATATATATATATATATTATATATATATATATATATAATATATATATAATACATTATATATATATTATACATTATATATATATATATAATAAATTATATATATATTAGATATTATATATATATAATACATTTTATACATTATACATTTATATATTTGTGTGTCGCCGATGAGCGTTCCATTTCGAAGATATTATATATATATATATATATTATATATTATAATCTTTAAAACACAACCATATTTTCCACATATGTAAGTTTTCCAAGCTGTAGCATGCATCCATTAACACATTGATATTCAAGAACTTACTATGCATCTAGAATAATACATAATCACTGCAGCAAGGACTTAATAAAAAAAAACACAATTTTAAACAGCAAAAATTATAATACGACACTTTTCAGGTCAATTTCTCTGGAAAATTAATAGACAATTTAATACATAGTGATTTTGCTGTCAAAATATTTATTTGTAATTTGCTCCTTCCCAAACATATGCATTATCAATTCAATAATTTTTTCAATCTGATTTCTACATTAATATATGCAATAAACAAATAATTTTGATGCCCAATGATTTATAAAACAAGATTCTTTCCCTGCGACAATGAAACAATTTGATTTGGGTCTCAAACAGGCATTAGGCACTTTGCGGCAAATATGTAAAGGCCATTAACATTTCATGATTGGGAGAGGCACCGAGCCAATAACTTAGCGTATAGGAGGTGGAGAATACTAACTAGTCACTGCATTGGGGTCAGCACTTGCACCCGCTGCAGACTGACATGGAGATCCTTTGATTCTGCACGAATTATAAGAGCCACAGCACAGGCACTTAAGACCAACAACATGGAATTTCACCACAGATTCCTGAAAAGAGAATGAAAAATGTTTAAGACAGTTGTTGCCAATGAATTTCTGGAGTCTGAATTATCCCATTTTTTCCTAATGAATATGCCATCATCATTTTCCAGTTATCTCTCAAGAATTACACATCCCTGGATGCAATTGACTCTTACACCAATACATAGAAGCTTCCATATCTCGCCATGCTACTTCTGGTAATAGTATTATTTTATTTGGCAATAATTGTTTTCTAATATTATGTTGAATAGATTCATATAAATTGAGTTATTAAATAAAATTATCATAAATATATTTATATTAATAACATTTGTGCCTGCCAAATATTCCCAAATAATCAGTTGTAATATTAAGAAGTGGGTCACGGTAGTCCAGGGGGTAGAGCGTTGGACTACTGACTGGAGGGCCTGGGTTCTTGCCCGGGCAAGCCTCTCTGGGCACCTACAGCTCCACTCAAGTTACATGATTCTTCAGGTACCAGACATCCTGGGAAACCATAACCAGCAAAGAGAAAGGAACTGGCCCCCCTACCTTGATGTGTGAATTTCACATGCCGTCCTGCTTATTACTGGGTGAACCATCCCTACCCTCACCTACCAAACTGACCTTCGGGTTGATTACTGTGTTAATGGTGTTTTTAATACTAAGCAATTAAATATCTACTTTCATAATCTTTACATAGTCAACTGTTTAAGTTAGGTTTTGCATGTACTTAGAGGGAGAACACTGATTCATCACTTGCCTGTTCCTATCAAAACAATATGGCACCCCATATTTACAATTAACCCTTCTTAAATTTTACACCCTTCCTTCCTCCCTTCAATCTGTCCAATACGTCTCTATCCTATGCCAGCCCTTTCCTTCTTTGCCTAACATTCTCCCCTCTATCAAAGTCTTAAACATTCCACCGCCGGTCAAAATGCTCTGCATCCACCTTTACTGCCTCCTTTGGGTTTATCCCAATAATCCTTCCATTCTCCTCCCACACCTCCATTCTTAGCACTTCTTTGTTTGTTTTCTTTACCATTCATTTCACCTTTTACATCCTCCTCCATCCCCAAATTTCAAAAGCCTTCAATCTATGTCTATTATCTTCCTTCAATTGCCAAGTTTTCATGTCAAACATGAACATACTCATAAAAAAGCCTATACAATGTCTGTCTGTCATCAATTCATTCCATCTTGTGAATGCTTCTCTGCCTAACAAAATTAATTCTTCCTTTTATGTCCATAATGATGTGACCATCTTAGGCCAAGTCACTTCCATTACATACATTAACTGTTCCAGCTCTAGTTTTTTCCCACCTATTTTAACAATTAAGTTAGCTTTCCTCTTTCTCAAATATCTCATAACCTTTGATTTTTTTGCTGATATTGACAGACACAAGATGATGATAGATATTGAACTTACAGATGGGATATGTATAAAACAGAAATATTGAGCTTACAGGTAGGATGGATAGAACAGAAATATAAGTAATAAGATTCGGTAGAAGATTTTTTTCCAGATTTGAACAAAGGGAAATTACTGCCTAAATTCCACAATGAAGGGCGGTATCTTGTTGAAAAGTATCCATTCAAAAGAAAATAAATGGAGATTACCAAAGAAGGAAGAGTGATTTTCAGGAACATAGCACCCAGCAGACTTGAACCAGTTGTATAGTTGTTTTAAAGGGGATTATTATAAGACATTAGTCATTTAATGAAGAATATGTGAACAAACTCATTAACACCTAAGGGTAGAAAGTATCAATGGTTAGGTTGGGTGAGTCAAAAATTAAACTAATTGTCAAACATTGAGAACTGACCAAGATCAGAGTTACCACAATCCATGATGGTAAGAATGCTTAACCACTTCAAGACTACTCTGCAGGAAGTAAGATGGCTTGCTGGACATAAACGGATCACAGACACTAGGCTGCTAAGTCATGTACAAATGGTGGTGAGCTAAGAGAAGGCGTATTCTTTGGGTGGGTTTGGTCAAAAAGTCTTAGAAGGGAGAGAGAGCTGGCTGAGTGGTCACCAAGAGCTGGGCGGGAAATGATAATAGTTTTATGGTTTTGCTAGACTTGAAGTGTGATGTTCTTTGTAAAACAGGCACTGCTACCAAAATGAAAAACATGCAAACATTCCTGATTCACTATCTACTCCCAAATTCTGTCAATCATTCAAGCATTAGCCCGAATATTTTTTCTCTCTCAATATTTTGAACAAATTGACTAGTCCTTGACTTTCCCAATATTCCTGACTCTGCGGTCACCCTTTTTAACCGCCTTGAGTACTTGCTTATCATTCCGATGGAACTCCAGACAAATATCAACATTGGATAAGAATGCCGAACTTCTTAGGCATGATGTGATCATGTAACACGTGCAATTGCAATGCAACCATAACCAGAGAATACAAACTCTCCTCGTCACTCCTTTGCCAGAATGGCTGGCGCCAAAGATTAAAGTTACCACAGCAGGCAATCATGTGTGTCATCATGGTGTTAAGTGACGCTTGTTGACTGTGTGTTAGTCAGCAACACTTAATTACAGATTAATGGCACATTAATTAATTCACCATAGGATTGTCATAATGTGCACTGAATAAAACAGGAATTTTCCTGGTGAAACATTCACTTAGATATACATCCCTCTCCCCAGTTGTAACACCATGGTCCGAGTGAAACTTCCTTCCACACTGTCACCATCAGAACTTCCAAGGAAAATGTTGCCAGGTCATTGCGAGATGTAAAATCATTCGACAGTAGACAAGTTCTGTAAATGGCTTAGAAAACCCTAATGCGCTAAGTCATCGATTAAGAGTGCAGTAAGCATTGCAAATAAGCTCAGGTTATTCTTTCATAATCTGCTTGGATTTCCCAAGAAACTGCAAGACAGTAACTTATAACAGAGTCAACAATTTTGGAGTACAAAAATCATTCGGCTTGATCAGGATTTGAACCTGGATCCCTCAATGTCTGAGTGCTTTAAGCAGTTAAGCTTCCAAGGCATCCTCTTACACTCCGTGATTTTGGAGACTTTAACGGAACAAGATGTTACGATGAAATACCGTATATACAATGTAAAAGGCATTTGTAGTCATGTGTAATGAACCTCAGTTCTCGAGGTGAAAGCCAACTTTAAACACTAGGGGTGTTTCACCTTTGGTAAATAAGAAGAAGCAGCAGGAGATGCCACGACAACAACTTTTTTGTTTGGAGATAAAAATCTCACCACCTTGTAAATACTAACATATATGCCTAGAGCACGCACTAGGGAGAAGTAATTGCACGTTAGACAATTTTTCCATGATATGAATTTCTTCTCAGTGATGTTGATACAACATATAAACACGAAGCTGTCATTTGTGTGGTATTTCATGGTGACACATTAAAATCAGTCTCAGACATTTAGAAAATCAATGATTTATAGGAAAACTATAGACATCATTAATAGCACAGCTATCTTATAATGTGGGTCTCAACCCAACCTCACACTCTCCCGAACTCCGTAGAATTCGGAAGCAGCCGTGCAATTACTAACATGGAAAATACAGATTGTAAAAAAAATGCAGAGTATTTTGATTGGGGAGATGGAACATTAAAGACCGTAATTGATAGAGGGGAGAATGCTGCCAGGGCAGGTTATGCACAGGAAAAGGATATGTGTGTTGGATGGAATGAAAGAAGTATAAAGAATTGAAGAAGGGTTTACTGTGGGGTAGATTGTCAGGTTGTGTCTCCATGAGTGAGGCGGAGTTATAGGGGCACCCAAATCAAAGCATAAACAGCAGACTACAAAGTAACAAACAATAAGTTAACTAAGATTACCTACAATTATGCACACAAATTAAAGATGAATAGTCAATTAAAAACAAATTTTGCACGCATGCCATTGTCCAGGTGGTTTCCAGAATTTCAGGAGAATTTCCACAAAAACCGTCCATTTGTGGGCTCCTCAATTGGTTTTGTACATGTTTCAAAATGAAAAATGATGAAAATAAGGGCTGGGCCGCTGAAATATACTTTCACTACAATCATGCATTATCTCATTAATTTCTTAATGAAATATAACAAAGCTGCTTTTTTTTCCTTTACTCTTAAATGCAACACTCATTAAGACATTACAATAAGGGACACGAGAACAAATGCCAGGCACAGAGAACAAATTAAAAAAAATTTTCTTTTCTAAATAGAACAATTGTTGAGTGGAACACCTTACCTGCAAAAATATTTGAGCCCTTTCCTAACAGAGTGTATACTTTTAAGAATAGGTGTAAGGTAGATATGTAATAATTTGATTGATGTGTGGTGTATTGTATTATATGTAATAGCTTAATTTTTTTTTTAATTTATCTTTTTTTTCTTGCTGATTAATGGTTGTAAATGGGATGGGGATTCACTTGTTTTGTTAAAGAGATGTGTGTTTTGAAGTCTGGTTTTATGTATTATCTTTTGCAATTATTTGGGACTTGTGTGCCACCTGACAATGTCTATCAGCACATGTGTATTTTTAATAATAATAATAATAAGGGAAATCAGATGAGAAAATGAAATTTACAAGCTTTAAACAAGACAGCAAGGAAAAAGTACCAGGAAAAAGGACAAAATTTGTGTGTGTTATGTGAAATAATAATAAAAAAACAAAGTTATCAACCAAAAAGATTGGTTTGATGAGTGTAGGTAGACCTCACCAAGTCATATATGAAATGTCCCATGTGAAATTCACGCATCTGGGTGGTACATAGGGGGGGGAGGGGGGGGGGAGGGGGCAGTTCCTCATTCCCTCTGTCCCCTATGACTTAACAGGATGATCTAAGTGAAGAAATCTTAAATCTTAGAAAAATCACACAGCGAAGGTGAAGCTTAGGGTGCCCAGAGCAATCCCCAAGAATCAAACCTGGTGACTCTGGTCAGTAGTCCAATGCTCCACCCAATGAATTACCATGTCTGTTTAAACATACGTGGTCTGTGCAATTAATGTGCAAACTGGTGCAATCTGGTGGCGATGACACGGACTATAGCCCAGCCCACTAGAGGTGCTAGTTGTTTGAGACCCAATGAGCCATCTTTGACCTTGGTCGTCATTGTCTAGCTGTGCGTATGGTGCCAGTTATGTTAGTTTCTGTTGTCCTTGTTTTTACTGCTTGTCGAAAATGGAAATCGACGAAATCACGGAGCAACAAATCAACAAAGTTTTTTGGTGAAGTGCGATAAAAGTTATCAAGAAATAACTGAAATGTTGACAGCTGTTTACGCTGATAATGCTCTGAAGAAAACATCTGTTTTCAAGTGGATTAAGCTTTCTAAAGATGGCCGACAAGACGCCACGGATGATCCAAGGCCAGGACGACCTTCAACCACCTGTGTTGATGACAACATTGATAGTGTGCAGTCCCTTGTACTTACCGGTCATCGAAAAACTCTCCGAATGATAACTAATGATCTGAATTAAGGAAAATCAACAATTCACACTATTTAAACCGAACATGATGGATGGATCCTTCACCATGACAATGCACCTGCACATTTAGCATTGATTGTTCGTCAGTTTCTGGCAAAAAATTCAATCACCACCATTGATCAGCCTCCTTATTCGCCAGATCTCACCCCCTGCGACTTTTCTTTATTCCCAAAATGCAACAATGTGATGAGAGGACATCGCTGGGAAGATGTGGACCCAATAAAGCAAGAAACGACGAGACAACTAAAAGCCTAACTGCTGAGGACTTCCAGGAGTGCTTTCAACAGTGGAAAAAAGCCAGAATAAGTGCATATTAATGAATGGAGAGTACTTTGAAGGGGACAAAATCGATGTAGACTAAATTTTGCAAAATAAAGTTTTTAATGGCCTCAGTTCACGTATATTTATTGCACAGAGTAGTACATCTCCCTATATATTATTTCGTAGGAATTGGAAAGTAAGAGTTTTATGCACTAACTGGTAGCATTTATGGTGAAGGAATTAAGCAAGGAGATTTTGGAACATAGGTTACCTAACATAGGGAACACAGGTTGATTTCCACATGCAGCTAAGGTGGTTCTCAGGATCACCCATAAAAAGGGATGGGGAGAAGGGAATAGATTACTTAGGGGATTACTAGTTAGGGTTCAGGAATGGAGATGTGATGCCATAGCATTAATGTCAACGACAGAGAAAAATACAGAATACAAACATAATACATTTGTTTGCTTTGCGAAATTAGCAAATGCATAAAACAAAGGAAATGGGGTAGAATTCATTAATTCATTGAAGAAGATAATATGGAGACAAAGGCAACCTTTCTGGAAGATGTTAGATGTTCAGGAATCAAACTGAACCGGAGGGAGTATCAAATAGATTTTGAAGATTCATAAATACGTCTGGAGTCATTAATATGCAAGAATAGTTTCAATGTACTGCGGCTAGGACAAAATACGTGGTAATAGACCAAGACAAATTATGAGAATAATTGACGAGATTATATCACATAGATAGCAGACTAGCCATTTTAACTGCCCATAAATAAAAAATAAGTACAATGAAACTGTAGTCATTCCTTTCTATTTCACAAAAGAATATTTCCAATCTGAGATTAAGACTGAACAACTCTAAAAATGACACTTGGGTGACCTAAATAATAACATCCAGGGAAAATGCCTTTTACATTTAAGAATCAAACAGGAGAAATAACATCAAATACATACCTTGTGGCAATCCTTGCAAAGGATGTCAACAGTGTAGCTTTTATATTCGTCAGGCATCGGAGTCAATTCTATTTCATCATCAAGATACTTCCATAGCTGAAAAGTAAATAAAATTCTTCACTCAGTTTGACGTTTAGAACTTTGTATGCTCAGTGCACAGGCTCAAAATCATGGCAGAGATAATAAATGGAAGTGAATAATAACACATAGTAAATCTCTTTCACATTAATGACAAAATACTTAATAGCATGCCAAGTTAACGTGTTTAATGGCAGAAAAATAGAATCTTTCCTTTGCCAGGCCATGCCTGTGCTATCTCAACGAATGTTGGTCGGGCAAAAATGGTAGGCAAAAGAAGAAAAAATTTTCTATTAAAAAAACAAAAGCCTCTTGACAAGATGTAAGTTCATTTCTTACCAGTATGATGGTAAAAACAATATAGAACTGCATTGCACTTATTATTGTTCAAGTGCTGCATACGACCATAATACAGGAAATAGTAGAATGAACGTACTACAAACATTGTGGAATGAGGCAGATCTTCGAATTGATAGGTACAAAAAAACAAACATAATTCTCAAAACATTGGACAGGTTGAGTGTAGGGCAAATGCTAGAATTTGATGGGTTGTCATTTACTTATTCAGTATGTTTAGAGCTGATGCCTAGTTACTATGATTTAAAAACATTAACAGATATATGCAGAAGTATTTTCACCACAAAAGGAATTACCTGCATATTCCTACACTTATTTAAGCAATGACCCAAAACATACTATTTTTTAGAGGCATGACTTCATACCGTGGTATGTCTAAAAATATAAGAAACAGGCTTAATGTGTAAAAAATCAAAAGAAAAATTGAAGTATAGTTGAAAGAAGGAAATTGTTACGTGCACTTACATATTTTATACATACATTATATATATATATATATATATATATATATATATATATATATATATACATATAATATATATATACACACACATACATACATACATATATATACATACATATATATATATACTTACATATAAATACATACATATATATGCATATATATACATATATATATATATGTGTGTATACATATATATATATATACACACACATACATACATATATATACATATCTTTGAAGTAGAATGCTCTTCGGCGACGCACAAATATATAAAAACACAGATACAGATTTTTAAAACATAGTAACACAAAGAAAGGACACTCACATATGCAGTTTTGATTTTTCGACAGCACAACCGTCATCATCTGATGATAATGGTCGTGCCGTCATCACGGCATGATTCTGTTTTATGGCACGGCCGCAGTTTTGACGGCACAACCGTAATCTAATGATGATGATATATACATTGGTCTTAATTAATTTCCTTGGTACGTTTCATTTAATTTCTACAATGGGAGCATGTTTATAATTTATGTCTAGAATGTACGAGTACAACAATGTTTGAGCCTAAAAATATGTATATTTTGTGCTTTCACTAACTGCAAGAATAATTTGAATTTAAAGATTATTGCTATTTTATTCCTATTACTGCCATAAAAATAACTTGTTCTGTAACTGTTCTTTTTGTCACTGAAGCTCATCGAATCTTTGCTTCTACTGCTAAATTTACACTCAAATATGTGTGCAGTTCAATATAAAAATGAAATGTAATATCCCAATTTGCCCTCATCATCTTGAAAATGCTCATTTGTGCTACGTCATCATAATTTCATTACAACAGAGTTGGAACATCAATGCATTACAAATAACTGCAGTTGGAATAAATGGTCTTAATACTTAAAAAAAACCTAAACTGCAATGAGAAAGAGGGAAATAAAATTAACCACACAAATCAGCATTCATCTTTCTGCTAAAAAATAAAATCAAGATTACCAAGTCAAATTAGGAGAATTTTTCCCTTGTTGCCAGAAAGTATTTCACCGCATTATCTATTGATTACTTAAGGTTTCTGAGGCACTTGAATATACATTTCATAGAGTAATGAATGGGGGGGAGCCTTTGAACTATTAGTTGATATAAATGATACGACAAACTAATTAAGTGCTTTAAAAACTCAATCACAACAAGATAGTTAAAAGCACTTTGTTAAACCATTTTATTCTAACAACACAACTATGAGGTCAATGATTCATTACAATAAGGTCTCATAGAAAAAAAAGAGTATTACATCTTCTCTCCTTCCCTTGTCGTGCTTTTTTTCTTGAGCATTTTTTTAAGTTTTTGTTTGTGACCAACAATTCTCAATTAGCAGTCTCTCTCTCTCTCCCTGCTTTCCCTCATCAAAATTTCACCTAGTTTTTACAATGTAAAAAATCCATCTGATTTTTGCACCTGCATCCATAAATACAGTACCTGCACGTATATATTCTCTTTTAGGTAACCAATAAATATCAAAAACGCAAACAGTACACTCCACCTTCATTGACCACTTCAACTTTCCTTCCCCTTTGATCTGAAAGAATCAATTTCTCCCAAATTATTCACAAGGGGACATTGCAACTCATTAGCAGAAATTGGTACACTATGATATGATTCTCTAAGTTTGAAAGTGATGAATTAGATGAAACCACATCCAAATCAATGACACCATGATGCCAATAATGAACCATGGAATCATCTGGATCGAAAATGCATACATACCAATGTACCATACACTAATACCTAATATATCTTACCAATTATTACTTACAAATTAAAAAAGAAGAGAAATGCTATGCTTAGCAGTTCTATTTTTCTTTAAACTCTTTATCAGCTTGTGACTAAAAAGCAACGGTTACCTGGGTCATATCCAGCATGGATGTCTGGCAAGTGGGACATGCGTAATGTCCAGCCTGGAGTAGCTCCGAGAAGCATGTCCGGTGGACAAGGTGACCACACTTGGGTATGTGGCAGGGAATACGAGACGTATGAATATTTTCCAAGCAGACGGGGCAATTTGAACGGGATACATTCTCCACACACTAAACATCCAGACGGGGGAAGAAAAAGAGAACACAGTTTAAAATGTTACCTTAGATCAAGCACATGACAGAAAAATCAAAATTATACCCTATAGATCATGAGAGATTTAAAGAAATTTGCACCCAAACATTTTCTAGAGATCTACGTATTCAGGACAATATTTTGACAAGGTCAGGCAGAATGTAGTAACCAATGGAAAAGGGTTTTCAACTCCGAAATGACTTGGTACAAATGGAAAAATGATAAATAGATGCAGAATTAACATGTGGTGCTTTCTGCATTTTCTAACCACAACACAAGACAATTGGAAATCAAAAGATCCAGCCCAATGAATTTCATATATCAGTAGAAGTGTATAGAAGTGTATAGAATAGTACTCCATTTATGGCGGATATGCATTAAAATACAATGTATAAGCAATAGGTAACTGTAATACAAGCAGAACTCTTACAAAATCATATTTGATTAAGCCCAATATAATCAATCATTCCACCACTAGAAGAGGTGCCAACAAAAACTGGCAATGTCATAGTTTCACTCGGGCATAGGCATTCCCTTACTATATTGATTTTTCCAAAGGCACATTCAGGTAATAATATCTTAGGAGCTTAAAGTAAATGATGATGGCAACATCAACTACTATCCACCAAAGGATTTCCTCTGAACACTGCCCATTTAACAATCAAAAATGAATGAACAAAGGAAGACATTTAGCTTTAATAACATTTAAGGTACAGATCATCATATATCACAGGCTACACTTCTGTTTTATGCCTGCTGCCAATCAGTCTTCATTTATCAAATTCATTGATGGCTCAAAAACTTATTTATGTTCAAGAAAAGATGCATAATAAGACTCTTCTAAGATCGTACATGTTGTATAGCCCAATGGAAAAAATATTCCCTAAACTAAATAATTAAAAAAAGCTGCCTCTAGGAACTGAAATCTGGCCATTAGAATCTCAGCCATCTTGCTTACATGATTCCATCCAAAACATCATCTTTAGAAAAAGGATGAAACACACGGAGCATGATATTTCAAAATTTTTAAGTAAAAAATGAAAATTTTATACCACCAATTAATGCATTTCTGCTTATACTATTTGGTGGTCTTTTTTACAAGACAAGTCACTGCAAAAACAATATCCTAGATAATGGAAAATTAAATACATAAATCTTTTGAATGAAATGACAATCAATTTAATGCTTCCTCCACCCCTGAATTTATATAGCCAATGTTCTTTTTTCCTCATGAAGCATGAGACTATTGTGAAATATTATATGTGTCACTCACCATCAATGAAACTGTAGTAGTAGTATTTAGGGGAGGTGACTGACAGCTAAGGTCATTTGTGCCATAGGGGATGGACAGGAGAGTATGAAGGGTGGAGAAACCCGGCGTCGGCATTAGCCTACTCTTTACGAAAGGCGCCAAGGGTTCCAAAACTTAACGTCCCATCCGACGGACGGCGTACTCACTCAAAGTGCCCTCCACAAATCACCTCAAGTAGGGATCGAGATACCACTGAAAAATATTCAACACCGCCGGGATTTGAACCCGAGCCCTCTGGGTGGGAAGCCAGTACGATAGCCACCGCACCATACCAATCCCCATCAATGACACTGCTGTTTATGCCTTAGCCTCAATATGCAATGATAAAAATCCTCATAAACCATTAGGTGTTCCTCATTAACCTTACATTCAATAGTATCTGACAAACATTGGAGTTTTTTGTAGTGCAATTATTTGTGTAGCATAAGGGAATTGAATATTTTGCTGGAATGAAAAACCAACAGGCAGCCCTCATAAAAAGTATCCTCCACACCCATTGCCCACCTTTTCCAAGTCTGACACGAAAAAACTATTTCCGAGGCCCAACCTTAAAGCTAAAAATGAAATAAAAGTGTGCACAGAGACACAAGAGAATAAAAAAAGCAATCCTCTGCCATTTATTACCAGATATTTCAAGGTTAGCATTTCAATGAACTCTGTCACTTGTCTGGGTTTAGTGTTCCATGGATTCCAGGAACCGAGTAAAACTGTCACATTCCAGAACACTGGCTAATAAATTAGTATTCTATTGCATTCATTTTAAATGATTTTTTACTTGGATAATGAAACACTATAGTCAACCAGCTATCAACCTAATCCATTCACAATTTAACCATACAAATTGGGATTTTTCAACCTATACCTGAATAAGACTAGAATAGTCCTTTGAATAAAGTCAATTCAATCCTTATGGATGCTAATTGCAAGACAACGAAGATGAGCATAGGATATTACTTTTACAATTAGTTCCATTGCATGCCAGACAAAGTGGTTTGTGGGGTAAAGGTGGAAAGAGAAATACTATACAATGGGCAGCACTTGAAGTTTAAAGGGAGGCAGAGATTTAAATGTTCCTCCATACATATCGACACAATTTCACAGCATTGCACTTACATGATTTGATAATTTTATTTCATAAGAATTTACAAATGCCTGTATTAACCGAGGCAATAAAATATTAGCTAATCACTCGTATATAAAATACAAATAAATAATCTGTACAATAAGATAGATTTTATTCTCTCAAATGATAAATATAGTATTGTTTCGTAAATAGTACAATCATCCAGGTTTTATGCATGTATGCATGACCTATTACTTTAGATCTGTCATATTAAATCATACCATGGCCATGCACTTATAGATTAGATTCCTGCCCAAGAGAGAGGGATAGGTGAGAAGACTATCTTTATCTTATCTTGATTTTTTTATTGTTCCCATAAGCTAACAAAAACACTGCATCTAGAGGTGACTCCGCACATAACACAAGGAATTCTGGGCTTTATTTAATCATATAATGCTAACTAAAGTCACAACAAATATTCATTTGTAAATAAGTGAAGGTTTAAGAAAACGTAACTGACTGACAATGTTTATTTTTCGTTTTATAATGCAAAGGCAAGAAATTATTTTAGCAAGACTGAATGCTATACATTTTGAAAACATTGAATAATTTTCCTGAACGCTTAAACGAAGAGAAAGTGACGAGATTAAGCATACCAAAAATTTCGGAAATTGAAAAATGCAAGCAACTGGGTGTCCTGGAACGACCCTTTACTTCCTTGCGAACATATGTTTCTCCAATACCAATGGCCTGATGGGTATAAAACCATCATCACTTCGAACACAATACTAATTATGGATAAGAAATGCATCTGATATTCCTTTTTTTCTAAATGGCTTTAAAGGTGCTATCAACTAAACACAAAGTCGAATTCATTTTAACATAGTTACATCCCTTCCATTTTCAGGAAGTAGCCAGTACTTACTCTATGATCGTTGAGAAGTTTATTTGGGAGGCAAGTGTTGCATCTCTCACAATGAAAGAATTTGTCTCTTCCACCAACACGGCATATCCCACATCCCGCACAATGGAATTGATCTCTATCCTCGTCGTCAAAAAGTTTACATTCGAGGCACGAATACTGAAAAAAATGGGGATTTCCGAAATCTCTGTCATCATGATGACTAATCAAATTAGAGTTTTAGGGAACTTCATGCAATAGAGACGCAAACAATATTAGTTACTAATAACAATCCATTCAGATTAAAAACAAAAATATTACCTTTCCAAATCTTAATAAACAGTGCTCGCATTCCGCTTGCACTTTCTGCCGTGTTTGGCAACTAGAACAAATTAATTCCCTAACCTGCTGCCTTTCCACCGGATGCGTTTCATTTTCATCGTGGCAAAATCGACATGTGTAAATTTTATCACAGCATGGAGTCTGTAACACAATCAACGTTAAAAAATGATTCTGTTGGCATGGCATGTCACGTCACGGATTAACACAGAAATTACAATGAGTGATTTCTAACTTTCAAAGACCAAATCAGTAAACTTTTATTTATTATCACTAAGCACATCCACAGATTTACTGTTTAGATAATAAATTTCAGGAGAAAAACGAAACCTAAATTGTAAACGGCACAAATAGTGAATTGCATTCCGAGATAGTGGTTAGTGATAATGAATAATCACTACACTAGTGACTAAATAAGGTAACTTAAAGTGACTAAAGACAGATATTTAAAATAAACCTACCACAAATTTACATTTTCTTCGATAATGCTCGCATCCCAAGTCCGAATCAGACTGAGACATTTTCGTCAAACACAACTGCTGTCTTCCATGTAACACGCGAAACTAATTTCAATTGTTCGCCCATCACCAAAAGCGCCGGAAACAGTTTATTTGAAAGGGTGGCTGCATCATCATTGAAGCCGTTAACGGATTCTCCAAAAGCAAAGAACAAAATAATTTAGATTCACTATGCTCCTAAAAATATATCTATTTTGGCCGAGATACCAAATGGACTTGACCTTAATACTTCAGTCGAAGGTTTTCCCTCTTCTCCTATTTAACATAGAACACGGCAGCATTACGAAATAATGAATTTCACCATAGTCTAGGACACGTTCCAAAACAATATGAACATTAGTATGTACACTGTCTCCACTTCATACACTTGTTATGTTACCCCGCGTCGTTTACTTGCACTTCGTCAATAGGACAGCGAAAGTAGCGACACATACTTAAAAGTGACTTTCCATAAAACTAACAATAATCGACGCAAGGGAAAGGCACAGGCATCCTCTTTCGTCAACTATTCAATAGTTCAATATATAATTAGGTATAATACTGATCGAGCATCCCTTAAATTGCACCGCATAGCTGGTTTACAGAATATTAATAATTTCCCTCAGAATTAGAATAAAAATTTTTCAAAAGAAAAACAATGACCATTATTTTACCTAATAATTAGAATATCGCAACCAATGGCATATCTCCAAGTTTCCCAGAACTTTGAAAAGTCTTCCTCCACACGTAAACATCAGAAAGAATAGATATGTGTGTGTGGGTGCGCACACACACACTGCATGCATGCATACATATATAAAAACATCCTAATTTTACTTTTCACTTCGCGGTTCAAATTGTTAACAAAAATCAAGAAAAGCAACGGCCCGATCACACTTCCCTGAGGTACCCCCGACGTGACTCGAACGCTGTCGGAACTAGCGCCATCAAGGACTACCCTCTGTTCCCGCTCTGAAAGAAAATCTTTAACCCAACTTATGGCGCCCTTGTTTATACCCGCGACCTTTAATTTATGAATGAGTTTACCATGTGGGACCTTATCAAATGCCTTTTGAAAATCTAAGAAGATGGCATCCACTTGCCTACCTCTCTCACCAGATAAAAGTAAATCATGTGTAAATAATCCTAATTGGGTTTCGCAGGAGCGGGTTTTCCTGAATCCGTGTTGATTGTCACTTAAAAAGTTAATATTGTCAAGGTGTCTCATTATTGAACTGACAATTATGTGCTCTAAGATTTTGCAACAGATAGAAGTGAGAGATATAGATCTGTAATTACTGGGATCCTCCCTGTCACCACTTTTAAAAATAGGCGTTATTTGCGCGGTTTTCCAAATCTTAGGTACTTGGCACTCTGTGAGGGATTGGTTAAATATAAATTCAAGGTACGGGGCAATGTTTGGAGCTAAATGTTTTATCACCCTAGCTGGTATATTTTCGGGACCCGGGGATTTGTTGGGTTTAATCTCATTAAGCAATTTTAGAATTCCTTGTTGGTCCACTGTTATTTTTTCCATGGGTGGAGTATGTATTGTTTCTTGGAGATATGCGGTGGCAACATCATTCGAGAAAACGCTTTGGAAGAATGAATTTAGGATGTTAGCTTTACCCTCGCTGTCTGTATGAATTATATTGCTACAATCCCTTAAGCAAGCCACGGTTTGTTTGCTCCCATTTACTTCCCTAACATATGACCAGAAAGCCTTGGGGTCAGTGTCCAAGTGCTCGCAAAGTACTTTGCGTTTAAAGTCCAGTAAAGCGCTACGTAATTATGTTTTGGTTTCAATTTTAGAGGATCTATATGTGTCCCATAATTGTTTATTCTCAGGGGATGATGTGTTCACGCCTGCCCTCTTTACCCTAGAGTGTAGCATTCTCTGCTTTCGAGGGGCTTTTCTAACGTCTTTAATGTACCACCTGGGGTCGCGATTTGCTTTAACGTATTTTATAGGTGTGAAATCTACGATTCCTTTTTGCATGATATTGACAAATTCTGTCCAAGTTTCTTCCACGTTGACATGACTTAAGCTGGTTTTTAACTCGGGTAGTGAAGAGTTTAATTGATTGGCAAAAGATTCAAAGTCTGCTTTATGGTAATTATAAATTTTTCTTTTTGGTTTAACAATCATTTTTATTTCTATGTCCAAGTGGACAATAATTGCTTTATGGTCACTCAAGCCCTCATCAGTTGATACACTAATAATACGTTCAGGCGTGTTTGTAAGAAATACTAGTAGATCCAATTTGTTCTTTCCACGGGTGGGCATGCGTACTGCTTGATGGAGGGAGTTACTTTGAACCAATTTTATCATGGAATTGCAAGATTCGCGATCGCGGGTCCTAGATTTAACGATATTGTTGTCCCAATCAATACCAGGGAGGTTAAAGTCGCCACCAATTATGTTTATGCTGTTATTATATTTACGTGTAAAATTGTAAATTTGATCGTTGAGGGTGTGAAGTGTTTTCAAATCTCAGTCCGGAGGTCTGTAGAAAGAGCATAAATTTATGTTGGGTTGATTGGTCCGTATTAAGGTGCACCAAACACTTTCTATGTTATTATTTTCAAATGAAACTTGCCTGCTTTCCAAATGACTTTTAACTGCCACGAAAACCCCTCATCCGGGTCTTGTATCTCTATCGTGTCGGTAAACTTTGAAATCTATTGGGAAAATTTCTGATTTTATGATTCTTCTATATATTTCTTCCATTTTTTTTTTTTTAATTTTTCCCGGTTCGCCTGGAATTTTCCCCGACTTAACCTAATAAACCTAATTGTTAACAAAGATCTTCCCTTCTAGCTTCCCGATAGTATTTTAGCCTTACTGTACAGCGCACCAATTCACCCTCCCTCTGCAAACTTCACATATCCTCGCATTGTGCCTTCCACCTCGGTTCTTTTACTCTAATTGTTACCCGCCTCAATTTTTTATTTTACTCTTTGTATTTCCTTTTGCCTAAATCTGAGTTTGCATCCTTCCATTTCCTTTCCTCATCTATCTCTCTAATAATCTCATCCGTGATCTATGGTTTCCTTGTCCTTTTCCTATTCACAGTTCCTTTAGTTTCTATTACGGTTTTCAATATCCCTTTTTTGATACATTCTCATTTTTTTCTCGATAGTACCCAGTTCCCTTTCCTCACTCATGATATTCTCTAAAGGCTACGGATACTCCTTTCTCTTTGTTGCAACTAATGCTTCCAACTTCCATTTCCTTTGCCATTTTCCATGTTATTACTAAATTATGATCCGAGTCTGCATCTGACCCCTGGAAACTATGCGAACGTGTCACTCTGTCCCTATATCTGTTCACCTGTCGTAGTGCAAGCAGCTATCTGGATTATTAACCACATGTATATCGGAATCTCAACCACCAATGCATAAGCATATCTTAGACGCATGGGAGCATACGACACTTTATCTCGGATATTAATATTCTTCTAAGCAGTGTAAAGTCATTAACTTACGCCAGGAATACACTTTGCTGGCTTCGTCTGGAACGCAGATCAGTTTTCATTCCTCGAAAAATGAACCAATCCAACTTTATCATGAAGTAATTTATTATTAGTTGACAGTTTATCATTTCAAAATTCTTATTATAACAAATTGAGTAGCTTCAGACGTGATGTGGTGGAAGTCGAACATAATTAATAACTGATCGAAGCACTTTTCCAGTTGATAATTTTTTTTTTATTTTACGACCGGGTTTCGATGTATTACATCATCTACACCTGATGATGATGTAATGCATCGAAACCCGGTCGTAAAATAAAAAAAAATTATCAAGTGGAAAAGTGCTTCAATCCGTTTTTCATTCTAATGTTAAAGTGAGCCCGGGGAAAAATTCCTTACAGTGTTTTTAAACGTTCTCTTTCTTGGTCTTGTTGCAAGCTGGACATACGATGTTAATTGCTCCTGTGACCAGTAATCCTAGAGGTAGCCAAACTTTTGAGCAAATAGATCATAAAGTTCTCCTTAACAAGTTAAACAGTATCGGAATAAGATGACTAACCAAAGCTCTGGATAGATTAATGCCTAGGAAATCGTGTAGGTGCCGTCGTCGTATTACCAAATAGGATGGAACATATGTACTATCAAAGATGTCTCTCTAGCCATTAGAGTACCACAGGTGTCAGTTTTGAGCCACCTGGTATTCTTCATCTATATCAATGACCAGCCTTCAGCACTATCTAAAATAAAAAGGGAACTGAATCAATTCTAAACGCAGATGGCACTAACAAACTTTCCAATTAACGCCAATCCATGCATGAGTTGAGAAAGAACAAATCTTCGGCATTGAAGATAGTGTTGTCGAATATTAAAGATAGTAACCTCTTGTTACGGGGAGAACGGTCTGAACCTAAATAGCCAAAAATACCAGACCATCCATTTCTCTCTCGAGTCCACCAAAATTAGTACCTTAGTAGGAATAAGATAACTACGCCATGAGCTGTGCGGTAAACATTCCTCAGCGTGTCCTTAGACTCGTGCTTAACGTGGTGAGAGGCCCACATGAACTCCACACCAGGAAAATTAAGCAAAGCCTCCTTAGAACGTTGAAGAAACTGTTAACAAGGATCTGCCGAAAATGTTATGTTGTGGTATTCTCGTATCACTTATGGCATAATCCTTTGAAGTGTATTTTCTTACAAGTAAAATAGTTACAAGCTGCAAAAGTAGATCATCCGTATCATTACCACTAAAGCTACCACAGAACCGTTCATCTCAATATTTCAGGACCTATTTCTCCTGCCATTATCATCTACATCTACATAATACCCCGCAAGTCGCCACAAAGACGTGTGGCGGGGGGTGTTAGGTCACCACCCGTAAAAAGGAACAAAACCACATCATAACCTCCGTCTTCTACCTAGTTATCGTGTGTGTATGCATTAAACACACCTGATTTAGAAAAGGGAAAAGGATTTTGCGGACTATCTAAAGAAAAACCTATAATTATTCTACGAAAAGGCACAACATTGGCAGTGAAAATACATACTGCATTCACGTTAGTTAGGCCCCACCTTGAGTATGCTGCAAGTGTAAAGGGATCCTCTTGAAGCAGGCTTAGTTTTGGAACTAGATCGAGTGCAACGTAGAGCAGCTAGGTCCATGAAAAGTTGTTATAAACAAGATAGCAGGAACACGAAACTATTGGAAGAATTAGGATGGCAGCACCAGTTGAGCGTAGGATTAAATGCAGGTTAAATATCCTGGGTAAATTTGAGGCAGGTTTCTTATCTGAGGATGTTTAAGAAATATTACAGGCCCAGATCACAGATAGCCAATATAAAATCAGGGAGATTTATTGTAGATCGAAGATATTTAAAATGTCGTTTTTTCCTCGTACCATTAGAGAGCAAAATAGATATGACAGCAATCGCGTAGGAGAAAATTATAAATGGTAGTGTATATATTTTTCGATATCCTGGATGCTATTCTTTTTATTTAATATCTTTTTTACAGTTCTACAGCATGATTTGAATATACGAGTGTATGTTGAAAACTAATGCACACATACTTGTAGACCACAAAACAAAATGACCTTCAGAAGTACTCCTGGTTGCATGTGAAATTAACATTCCCCCTCAACACGCATGCACATATTTGAGGTCGTTACATTCATTCAGTGTATTTTTAGAAGCGGAAGTATGGAGACGTGTTCCAGTGCTATGTCAACGCAAGTTAAACAGCGCGCTGTTGTCGAATTTTTAACTGCTGAATAAGTGACTCCTACTGAGATTCATCGTCGTTTGAAGGCTGTTTGTGGTTACGATGCTGTTGTTAGGTCTACTGTAAATCAATGGGTAGTAAAATTTCGTGGTTGCGAGCTTGGAAAAGCCATGATTGTTTATGAAGCACGTAGCGGACATTCGATCACTGCCACAGACGATAAACATCGCAAACTCGTCGGAGATATGATTCCAAATGACCGGCGAATGACTCAAAAGAGTATCGCAAACCATATTGGTCGATTTTGTTGTGTTAAAAGCAGTCTGGCGCCAATAATCTTGCAACATGACCACGCTCGTCCACAGACCTCGCGCGCAACTGAAGAGGCTCTGCGAAACCTGAAATTTGAATTTATTGATGATGATTCCACACCCTCCTTATTCCCCCGATTTATTTTCCTCAACTCAAGAGACACCTCAATGGTAATCATTACACCTCGGACGATGAGGTGAAGGCAGCTCTCAAGTCCTGGATTCGAGAAAAGTCGGAAGAGTTTTTCAGTGACGGAATGAAAAAAACTTGTTACACTTTGGGAGAAATGTGTTAGCCTTAACGGTGATTATGTTGAAATATAAATATATGATTTTAAAACTTAAGAATTTTAGTTTAATGTACTTTTTGTACTCTGATCTTTCTATTTCTTTTTGTTCGCGCTCAACAAGCATGTGTGCAATACTTTTCAGTCTACCCTTGTATGTATCCTGATATTGAATATTGTTGCATGTAAGCACTTTTTTTCGTGTGATTAAAATTTATCGAGTGCATGATCAAACTAAAATTTGTGCAGAGGTAACATGATTTGGTTTTGCATGTGGTTTCGTTCTGATTTACGTGTTGCGACTTAGCACCTCCCGCCCCACGCCCCCGCGGTGGCTTTCGGGGTACTATGTAGATGTACATGGAATTGTTTTTTGAGTGTAACCGAAGGGATGAGTGACCACAATGCAATTGGTGACTTAATTGACAGCTAGATAATTGGTTGAGATTTCACTTTTCCCCACGATAGATGGGCTTTACCAATTTTAAAACGTGTTGAAAAGACAAAGGCATCAGCGAATCGCTTTTGGACATATTTGCTTATCACTTCCTGCACCAAATTGTGATATTGCCGACCGGGGTTAAATCCCTTCTTGATCTTTTAGTAACAAACACGCCTGAGCAGGTTTGGAATGAAGGTAACGATTGGAAGTCAGCTCACAATACTCACATAAGTGAGGGCAAAATATTTAAATTCATCAGCATACCGTATTGGCCAAGCGGTTTATTGATAATTTAAAATGAAACTGCGATAATGTTTTTCTGATACCTCAATGTTGTGTTTTTATTACAACCTTGAGCCCATTTACATTGTAATTGTAAACGTGTGTTGGTTTTATATAAGTCTTGGCACTTAATTATCGTAATTTGTAAAGATTTATGCTGCCATATCTTGTCATATATTTAATCTTATTTGGAACATTTGAATTTACTCTATTGACACAAACATAGCTGTTTTGTTTCACTGATCTATTTCACTTATTACGATAAAAGTGGAGTGATCGTGCCTTATACTAAGTAATTTCGGTTACAATAGTATTTCACCATCATAAATTGAATGGATTATTAGAATACACTATGATATTTTTCAAAGACGAAACTAACACTTATTTTCACCAAGTTTTCCGCCAGCATTAAATGGAATTGTACGTTTTTTTTCGGGTTTCTTGCATCCTACGTCTACTTTATCCAGTACACCTGTGCAACCTAAAAGTGCCACCGCAGCTGCTTTGACTCAGTTGCAAAAGTCACGGTTATCGGAAATAGGAAAGGAGCGAAGGTTGTCCAGAAAGTAACCTCTGTTTTTACGTAGCATGAGAATTAGTGGAGGGAGCCTAATGGTCGCTGTGTTGACGCACACTGTATGTCAGTACGCCTCGAGCTGCAGTGGTTGGAAGGTCGCAAGGCTAGTCTTTTACTTACAATAGCGAGACAAAATGAACAATACAATTGTAATTCCTGCAAAATGTGAAGTTTGCTCAGTGATAATGTTTTTACTGAAAGAAAAACTTAAGAACCAATGAGCTGCACCTGAAAACTGACGAAAAAGTTCGCGAAAACCGGCGTTTTACGCAGGTTTTCGTTTAAAAGTTTTACGTTTTACATTTTAAAGTTAGGCTTCTACATGTTTTATACTCGTCTTGACGAGAAACTTCAAGATTCCGTCATCGGTTGGCTGCGATCTCAGGTGGCAGAATTTTATACTGGAGGATTTATTTTACACACTAATAATTATGTATTGATTTCAAAACTAGTTCATAGAGATGACAAATGTTTAAATCTGTTTGGTGAATATGTACGAGGGTGATCTGAAAAGTTTCCGACCTCAAAAAGTTTCAGAAAATATTTGAAAAAATGTCTTGTATCTTTGTTAGGTCGGAAACTTTTCAGACCACCCATGTATATCATTGTAGTTTCAGACCACCCATCAATATAATAACATTGATATGTAGTTTTTACATGGAAATAATACATTTCTGTATCTATTCTTGTGTATTTTTATCGAATAACGGAGGTTACTTTCTGGAAAGCTCTCGCATTTACGAAAATATGAATGTTTCAAATAATTTCTTTCAAAGCGCATACCTGTATAATCACGACACAAAGATACCCAGTGATGGTCCCGTCAAGCTCAATTAAAAAGATGGATGACGCTGTTTATATGCGCAAAGGGATTGGACAACAGCTCCTCCGAATCAAAAGTAATAAATTTCCCAGATTGAAGAATATTCCTGCAAGATTACTAAAATAATTCGCGCACGAAATTGCGTTTTCTTAAAATACATAAAAATCTAAGAAAATTGATCTCTATGACCTCGTAAAATGACAAAATAAAGGAAAGCTCCAATAGCTGTAATAAGTTAGCATCATGGTGCTAACATTGCTATTATAGTCAACAAATCGATTTTGTAAACCATAGTACCCGGGACTAGAAAATAGTGAACACAACACTCTAATTTAAAAGTTGAAATAAGCAAAACTCCAGTAATTTCCGACTGATTTATTTAACCTCCCTCTCTAGTAAACATTCTACAACATTCCATTGTTAGCAGAATTAAGATTTCCTCAACACTCGCAACTTTATATTCAGCAAGAAAACCCGTATTCAGAAAGGAGAGATCATGTGAAACGCAGCTGGAACTTTTTACACAGAATACTCCGCAATCGGGGGAAAGGAACAAACAAGTAGATGTGATTTTCTTGGATTTAAAAAAAAGGTTTTTGAAAAGTCCTTCAGGCCAAATGGATATAAAATTTGCAAGGGCACGGAATGAACGATGATGCAATAAAGTGAATTATAACTGCCAAATAACTTCGAACAAAAGGTAGCAATATACGTTTTACTCCCTAATTATCTACAAGTAACATCCAGCGTCCCTCAGGACAGCATCTTAGGCCCATTAATTTTTCTTATTCAAATTAACGAGTTTAACTTAAAAAACAACATAAGGCCATTTTCCGACGACAATATAACCTGCAGCCAACGACAAAGATCTTTTACACACTAAACAAATGACTAAAGAACTATTAAAAATGGTCCCAGAACGGTGTATGTAATTAAATGCTAAAAAAACTTACGATACGTAAATGAAGTTCCGTTTTAGAGATAGGTCCTTCACATTTCAGATCAAATTTTGAATACTACGCAAGAAAATGTTGGACGATGGTTTATTTATAAATAATATTAATGGAATTCATTTAAAAACACATGTTTATGCGCAGTCAAAAAATTTCCACATAATGAGGATTTTCATAGTTGCATGTCACTAAAGTTCAGAGAAAATGTAAATACAAGAACGTGTGCCCTCCTCATCAAACACTGTTCGTCACGTAAAAATCTGATATTTGCACCCAATTTTTTATTTATAGAGACTTAAAAATTCTTTTGTAATTAGTGCTATATTACGTATGGCTTGTGTGCAAACGGCTACCATCCTCCGCTTAGGAATAAGCTTTTGCCGATGCAGAGTATTATTTTCATAAGTCATTCACAGCGAATCGCGACCTAAATGAATGAACAACATAGATTTTACGATTAAATGAATCTTGGTTTACCAGAAATGAAATTCACTGTGAGCAAAAAAATATCGCGTCTTAAATTCACTGGAAAAGTTAAGTAGAGCTGCGGTTTTAATGCCTTAAGTTAAAATTTTACAGCGATTCAATACTAATCTTGAGTATTTGCTTTTTAATAAAAAACATGTCTTTGGACCACTACCTATGGCATTTTTCATATTTTTTTGCATTGTGCCACGTTTTTCGACACTTTGATGTTCTGTCTGTCGTTAATAAGGGAATCAAACTAACGGTGTCCAATTAATTCAATTGGCTTGGAACCATACAAAAAAAACAGATAACCCAATTTTCGCACGTTGCATTCGGTACACTCCAATAATCAGGTACCTTGAAACCAGTATGAACTCTCAATACCTAATTGAATTTTAAGGATTTTTTGTCGACTCCTAGGAGCATTCAGCCAATCAATAAAGCTCTCGCGCTGGAGTGGGCGTCCTCAGCAGCCAATTGAGCCTTCAAGAGCGAAAACCATTCTGAGGGGCAAAGAAAACGTTATTCTTGTGTTACCGTTACGGAATTTTTACGCTCATATGACCTGAAGGAAATGATTATTTTGTTGTCTTGGAGAAGATTAATATTTACGTTATAAATATGATGAAAATTCACATTTGCACTCCGAACCCTTAAACAGATATACTTCTTAATAGAAGCCCCGAAGGCGTGCGCTTCAACTCGGGAGAAACGCTGATCTACGGAATGGTCAACAGGTAGCAAACTCGGAAGCCACCTTAGAAAGGGTTTTGTTTGATAAATACGAGTATTCTTCATGTCATTCACACTACTGTAGCAAAATGGGGGATGATATGACATTCTAGATCCAAGAACATCTTGGAAAGGCTCTTTTAGAAGGTTTTCTTTGTAACCATGGAGAGGATTCTTGGTGTTTCATACTCGTAAACTTCGCGGCTTCCAGAGAGCTTTCCAGTTGGTTCACTTGGCCGAAGCCGATGTCGCTAGCGTCTGCCTTTCCACCTCGGGGGCGGCCCTCCGCTATTGCGCCTTCGCATGCACCGACCCGGCCCACCCGCTGCCCCCATTCCCGTCCGCTTCTCCCCCCTCCTCCCCCTACCACCTACCACACCTCCACTCCACCTGTGTTACATCTCTCTCTCTCTCTCTCTCTCTCCATTCCCCTCCGCCTCCCCTACTCCCCCTGCCCACACCCCATCCACAGACATCCATCGCGGTTGGCCGGCCGGCCGTGGAGGCTCACCTGCCCAACCCACTCCGTCCGACTACCCCCCACCCCATCCCCCCTCTTTACCCGCACCCCTCCCGCCCACCAGTTAAACTCTCCATCGTTCCGTCGCTCGCCCACCTTCGCCAACTCAACACAGCTCCCTCGGAAAGCCTCCGGGAAAGGTCATCATCCACCTTAGAGCCAACAACACGTACGAAATCCCCTCTTCCTCTGGGTCCACATCGCTCTGCTTTTCTGTGGCCGCTTCCCGATACTTGCCTCATTACTTGCCAACGCTCTTCCCTTCTCCCTGCTCCGGGAGAGCTAGTTCTTCCCCTTGTGTCTCCCTTCAACCACAAAAAAAGGACGCGCTATTACAACAACAACGCCGGAGCAGAACGAGAGAGTCGGTGCGCAAGATAGGCAAGAAAGAGTTCGTTCATCGTGTCAGTGGCGGACAAACTGGGACCGTCTGTGGGTTTCTTTCTGAAGCCACGCGTGAATTCACAGCGGCAGTGCAAGAGAGAGGAGTTCTCTTCGTCCTCAGTCATCCTCCCCGGACGATAACGAACCGTCGCGGTGGGCCGGACATGACAGGAGACGGTAGACATGGCCGTTTCTCGTGCCCCGCGCGTTGAAGTCTCCGTGATCCAAGTGCCGATCGTCGAAGGTGCGACAAGCGTTTGGCGAGCCCTTGGGTGTTGAAAAGAAAATCGTGTGCTGCGATCGACGCCGAATTGTTGAACCAGCATTAGTTGCTGTTGTTATTCCCGCTGCTGGTGCTGTTCTTTTTGTTTTAGAGTGCGAGTGTCTTTTGTTACTCCCGAGTGTGTCCACGCCCACAGCGTCCGGAAAGGATTTTACAGCGGGGCGGGGGTAGGTGCCCACCGAGGGAATCGGTCACCGCAGAAGGGTGTTGCACTGGACTATTATTACCGCTGCGTGCTGCGGAGGGAAGGGGGAGAGAGAGAGAGAGAGAAGAACGCGAGAGGAGGAGGTCCCTTTCATTTCCAATTGGAGGCGTGACTGAGGTGAGTTTATTCGATGCGGTGAACGTCCCTCGATGTTACTCTCCTTTTTACATATCAGCCTATCTTTTTTTTATGCGGGGCCACTGTCGACGCTAAAAAAAGAAGGCTTAAAGCCGGAGGTCACGATTAATGGCAAACTTTAGCGCGCCCTGTTCCGACCGCGATTCCAAGCACTCATGTCCCCGCCGTTACGCATCTAAAGAGTTCTCTCGATCGCTAAAAAGAAAGACGGGTCTTCTCGCCCCACTTCCATTACACTCTTTGTGATGGGTGGAGTGAGTGACATACAGTCCCGAAAATTCAATCTGAAAAATATGAGATTGTCGCACAGTGCGGCGACAAATAGACGGGTAAATAATGCCATGCAAGCTTGTGTGGTTGTGCTTGCAAGTGGATGCGTGCAGGGGCTTGGTTCAGTATTTTTTTTCTGCGAAATACTTCGTTCACTGCGTTCCGTTACATCGTCGGAAGGCATGGGATATCGTCACCTACCCGGTCGTACATTAACTACTATCTCAGTAAAAAGACCGCTTAACACCAAGAAAAAGCCATCATCGAAGCCGTCACAAAAGGAATCCACATTCTATATTCTACCCAGAGCACGATTAAATTGCAAATTTCATTAATCCGGGAATGACCAAACAACTGAGGTCAATAACATAAGCATTCACTAGAGTGATTGATTTAAAAAAAATTCGTAAGGTATCAGAACGATTCATAAAATCTCAAATTTAAAAACAGTTAAAACCATACAGTCCCAAACGATTCTCAGTGGCGTACACATTCATGCATTTAGCTGGGTCAACATCTCTATCCAAAATCATGCATGCATGCATGCAAACATTCCTTTGAAGCCTCACAAACCGGATTGTAACTGCTGGGGAGGGAATGGAAAGATGCAGCAAATGCGACCTGTGGAGCATTGTGATAGTGTCTCGCTCCTCATGTGAAATATTTTTAACGAAGAGTTCGAAATTGGAACATGTAGACAAGTGAAAAGCCTATGGTTCACAGTACTGATTCAGCTGACCTTGGTTTCACTCTGAGAAAGATTTACCTAAGGCAGGGGTTGGCAATTATTTAATTCCTCTTGTAGGAATATTTAAATAAATAAATATTATATACCCTTCAAGTCGTTCTCTTTCCGGATAGGTAAAACCAAGAAAAGCTCGTATTTTAGTTGACGAGTGAAAACTTATATCCCGTATTTTCTTCCCACACTGTCTCGCCTTTTTATGCTTCCTTAGCCCTTGTGACATTGGTTTAGACATGCTCTCCTCTTCTCGAAAATTCTAGTATTCCTTCCTTCAAATAACCTCAGACCACATTCACCTATAATTAAAACAAAGAAAAATGTTGTAACTTAAGTGTATCTGACGATAACTTACCGGTTGGAACCATCAAGTTAAGTCAAAAATTGGAAGTCACAATTTTGTTTTCTTTTAAATATGGAATAGTTATGTATCGCCAGTTTGCATTCGTTTAATTTCATTGACTCATGACTTTTCTTCTTCTACTCATTCCTCTCCATAAAATATTTCTAATACCATTCTCTCATACAAAACACTTTAGTTGATTCAAACTCTCATCCATTCCATCAATCTGACCAAATCCGATATTCACACTTCTTTTTACACTTGTCCATCAATACAGCTCCATCCAACCCACGTTATTTCATTGCCAAATCACTCATCCCTCGCCCTATCTTTTATTTATTCGTCACCATCGCTTGATTTCCCTAATTTCTGGACCAAGGTGGCATTATAATTCTGACAGTATTCTGTGAAGGTAGGGTTTTTCTTTTTTTTTAAACCCTACCCTCCGATCGGTATGTCGGAAGTAAAATCTATAGAGAGACTTTCTTGCGTATCCGCTAAGTCACCTCTCGTACTCCCCCCCCCCCCGCACCTCCCCCCCACAGCCCCCGGTTATGAAAGTCCCTTGCCCTCTTCCGTCGCCCCGAGAAGACACCCGGGAGGTATCCTTCCTCCCCGCACGCACGAATTCAGGCGTGCATTCCTCGACCATCGCGGTAACTGCGCTCGAGGGTGCGTTTTTCATTGGGGCACCCCCCCCTGGATGTCTCCATTCCCCCCCCCTCCTCCCTTCCTCAATATGGCATAGCGGAGGTGCAGCACTAAGAGGCGACCGCTTCTCCCTCCTTCCCCTCCCTCCCACCCTCCCCTCTCATTACTCATTCGCCCGTTTCATGGTTTCGAGGATAGCGGTACAATACACCGTGAAATTTCCCACGGCGCCGTATCCAGCACCACATAGTGGTGGGAGTAGGGACGATGATGATCTCTCGGTGCTGCTGCCGTTGTTGGTGGTAGCCGATGTGTTATGTTGCGGACGTCGCTATTCCTTTTTTAGCGCGATTCGGCGTTCTTTTTTTGTGAACGCGCCTGTGCTCTTAGTTTTTTCCTAACCTCCTGGATTCTGATATTCTCTCTCTCTCTCTCCTGTATCTCCGTCTATCTCGGGAGAGACGGAACGGACGGTTGGGCGGACATGTCCATTTTTTTCTTCTTTTAAAGGGACTAATTCCCTTCGACACAGAGAGAGAGAGAGCTCCGTGCGGCTGACTTCTTCCTATTTGCTCCTTCAAAAACCTTCTCCGGAAAGAGAATTCAAAACTCACTACTAGTGTAGGAAGGGGGGTGGCGGGAATGGGTGGGGAGGAGGCGGGGGAGAAGGGAAAAAGTGACCGCAAACGTTCGCTGCCTGCCTTTTCCTCCACCCGGATTCTTAGCAGCGTCGACGCTGCAACATCCATATCGGGTCACGCATGTGTGAACATCTGGCATCCGATCCCCTTGCCTCCGCGACGGGTGACTAAAACCACGGATGGTGCTCACGACTCTTTCCAACGCACCTCGCGAGGCGGGAGACGTCGCTCTCGAGAGATCCATCCGATTAGCGGATTCCTCGGGGTTATCCCAACTCTGTAGAATTTTACGTCTCGCACTCCCTGCCATGCGCCCGTAATATCAATCGGCTCTGTTCGGCACGCTTCAATCGACTGGGATGACGCGAAAGATAAATGTCTCCCCTGGTTCCATTTTGGGTGAAACTTCCTTGGTGTTGGCGCCTCTAGAATCACCTCTTATGAATCGCTGTCTATTGCCAACCAAAAAAACTATAAACATAACGGTAAACGTATTTAAAATGTTAAGAATAACTTACATGTAATTAAATAACTCAATCTTTCCCGATCATAGAATTACAAAAAAGCGCACATCAACCGGAGATGATTTCGCACGCACTGTGTTTTGAAGAATTCAACATAAATTTGGAGCCATTGTTCACATGCAAGTTTATACAGGGAACGATGAGCGATTACAATTAAAATAAGACAAAATTTACTTGTCAGAGCACAGTTATTTCACTATTTGGATAATTAAATGTAATATTACCCTAGGTATTCAAAGCTATATAATTCCGATTTCTCCCAAATAACCTGGATACATCACGAGTGGAGCTGAAGTTACATACATAAAACTATTTGGTACTTACGTACACATGTATATACTTGCATTTACATATTATGAAGATCATAAATCATCATCCCGGGTGACCTAAGATTTCGATGGGGTAATGTCATTTTTGCATGCTAAGAAATAATATGTGACGAATACCATAAACACAGTAATCAACCCGACGGTCGGTTTGGTAGGTGATGGTAGAGTACACCCAGTACTAAGCCCGACGGCGTGTGAAATTCACACATCAAGGTCTTGGGGCTAGATCCTTTCCCTGTGCCGGTTATGGTTTCCCAGGATGATCTGGCACTCGAAAAATCACATAGCTTGTGTAGAGCTGAGGGCGCCCAGAGAGGCTTGCCCGGAAATCGAACCCGGGCCCTTCGGTCAGCAGTCAAACACTCTATCCCTGGACAACTGTGACCCACATGACGAATCCATAAGTATATTATTATATTTTTGATAATTCGGAAATAAGCAAAAATATTTGGCAATATCACGCAGTCAATCCTTCTCAAGAAATTGACCTCAGGCTTTGAATATTTTCCAGACACCAGTGGCACTGGTATTGGGGTGGAGCTGATTAACTAATTAAACCATAAAATAGCTCCTCTCCCATGACACATTTTAATTCCATAAGAGTTATTGACTCCGTTTGTGTTAGTACTATTGAATCAATGGATGGCGTAGTACTCCATATTGGCCACTACATGGAGGACTTGGGTTCGATTCTGGTAGACGCTCCTCTCTACCCACAGCTTCACCCAAGCTGTGTGATTTTACCGGAGTAGCAGTGTTTCTAGGAAACCCAAATAGAGCGCAGAGAAAAATCCTGGTCCCTTCCTTTTACCCTTCTTTAAGACCTTCATACGCCGTTTAGTGTCTAGTGCCAGGCTAGCTCTATTCTCACTTATCAAACCAACCTTCGGGTTAATTACTGTCGTTTTGATTGGTCATGAAAAGCAGAAGTGGGCGAAGATATTAGGAAAATGAATCTATTCCTTCGCAGCTGAAAGAAAACGGGAATGTTAGTGAAAGAAACAATAACATGTAAGGAGCAACTTCAGTACTTCCTGGTTTACATAAACGAGTTCTAAAGTACGCATTGGTAATGTAAAATTATCCATCAAGACTTATTAGCGATAATGACAACGCTCCTGCGATTGTCAACTTTCTTATTCAATTCTGTTATTTCGCTGAAACCGTAGCAGTAGGTAATGTATCAATGTTCAATGGCGTCGTATGTGGTTTTTGTTTTAATATTATTAATACTCCTGCCTTTGCTTGGTCAAACTGAACCCTCTTTCGAAATGAACGGGACGTTTGCTCATGCCATGGTGAGTGGGCGCCAGACAAGTTCCGGTATTTATCTACTGGATACACTTCATGCATTTTGCGGCGAAATAATTCGTAATAAAATTTCCCAGTGAACAATTTGGGACATTCTCGAGAGCTGTTATTAGCTTGATGATTTGATCAAAGTCAATGACTGTAATAGAAAATAAAATTTTAATTAGTAATTTTCCTACGAAACATAAGGGATCTGAATAACGCTTTCCTAACGCGGTTGCGGGGAATTGAGAGTATTTTGAGTCAAAAGAAGTCTGGTATGTGTAATCACCCCCTGCCACACTCTCCGAGTGGTGGCTTACAGGGTACAATGAGCGTTATATTTCTACGTAAGATGTTGAAAAGAATCAGTGCAGTTACTACTCTTATATCAAAGTGTTTGCTTCCTGGCAGAAAGGAAGGGACACTTTCTCTCTGCTGAAACGTCATGGATCACTTTGTCTAATCACTTTCGTCCACATCTTGACCTTTCAACTTCTTGCCGTCACCCTAAATGAGTTTTTATGAGGAAATCATTTTTTTTTCTATTTTACCTCACATGGTGATGATACTTGAGAGCTGAAAACCTGGTTGCATGGACTTTACAAAATGTTTGACCCATCGTAAAAGTTCATTTCAATAAGCTATCGAAGATTTATATTTACGATCTAGGTTTCGATATTTCACGTCGTCATCGGCCTTCATTCCAATCCCATTCGTGCGTTCTGTACATGCGGGGTTGGTTGATTATTGCGTATATTGGGTGCTATTTTGTGTTTTTCGTCCTAACTTTTTTTTTGCCACTCACTTCGGCTGAGGGAGGTGGGAGTGAAAGGCGAGGGGAGGGTCTACCGGAGGGTCTTGCGACCGAGAGGGCGCGCGCAAAAGCGCTCAAGGGTACGGGACACGTAACTCGAGGAATTCGGTCGTATTAGATCACTTCCTGTTCGCTCCCTCCCTCGGGTCGGAACTCATTCTCCTACGTCGCCATTTACCGTCCTTTTCGTGGAAGTCTGCGAAGGAAAATATGGAAGGGAGCGGCGAGTAATTATCGGCTTATAAAATCTTCTCGCAGAAGTAGGGATATGCGTATTCGCATGCGCGAATTTTAAAACATGACCACGTTCCGAGAGACTTTTTAAAAGGGGAGAGGGACGATTATGAACGCCACTTGCGTAAATAAGTAAGTGGTTATATTATTTGTTTTAAATCGATACTAATCTCAGCTCATCAAATTCACGAAAAACTCCTTACTAAAAAAATATACGCTTTTGAAAATAATTATTACAGCATGATGACTTGGGGTCAACACAGATAGTGCGTATTTTTTCGAACATATGAGATCTAAGTTAAAATGATTTTAAATACCTATATTTTTTAAAAAATATTTTTCTTTTAAAAAATAGCTATAACATGATAACTTTTTTCAGATCATCGTAATCATAAGTCCGCCGTAAGAGAAATTAGGCACCCTGAACCTTTCCCTGAAGAAATAATATTCAAAAGGGTATATAAATGTCACATGTATATATATATATATATATATATATATATATATATATATATATATATATATATATATATATATATGCTTTCGTAGACGTAACACGGAAGTGCCGAATAGTACAATACACAGTAACACACAATATAGAAACACAAAAAAAGAAGAACACTCACACGTTATTTCTTGATATTTCGACGGAAACAATCCGTCTTCATCTGAAGATATAGAAGTAATGCTTCTATATCTTCAGATGAAGACGGATTGTTTCCGTCGAAATATCAAGAAATAACGTGTGAGTGTTCTTCTTTTTTTGTGTTTCTATATTGTGTGTTACTGTGTATTGTACTATATATATATATATATATATATATATATATATATATATATATATATATATATATATAATAATGGGCTGACACAATATAACACAAATAGAAAAGAATAGACACATTTAAAAGAACACTCACACGGTAAATTGTTCGAGCTTTCGGCCCTCAGGGGCCTTCTTCAAGGGAGACTCAAGAGAGAGTCTCTCTTGAAGAAGGCCCCTGAGAGGGCCGAAAGCTCGAACAATTTACCGTGTGAGTGTTCTTTTAAATGTGTCCATTCTTTTCTATTTGTGTTATATTGTGTCAGCCCATTACTGTGCCGCTCGTATGAGTTTTTCCGTACAATCGTTATATATATATATATATATATATATATATATATATATATATATATATATATATATATATATATATGATTGATGATATATATGACGTCGACGTAACACGGAAGTGTTGAATAATAAATTGGACAGCAACAAACAATATAGAAACACATAAAAAGATCACTCACACGTTATTTCTTGATCATTTAGACGGAATTCTGCTCCGTCTTCATCGGAATATATAGAAGTAATGTTACTTCTATATCTTCCGATGAAGATGGAGCTTATTTTAATATACGTAGAAGCACAAAATTCCTCTGTCAGAAAATGGCAGTAATGAATCGCTCTGAAATTCCGATATGGCGGGCCTCATGAGAAGATGACTCACAGAACCAACTTAGCTAAATTAATCTTTCGCACAATATTTAAGAGGGTATGGTCATTTAGTCTTCGTGTAGACGTAAATTGGCCTCATTCTTTTGGAAAATACAATACTTAAGCACTATCAATTCATGTGCAATGAGCCTTAATCACGATGGAACCTTCAAATACAACCATTTATTTCAAAACACAATCAGATTGTCTTGAATGTTTTCCACAAATACTCTTGCGTAAATTGTCATTATTATCATCGTAATGCATCAGAGAGAGAGAGAAACTTTCCCGGAAGCAATGGATCTAATTCATTTTCAAGTTCTTAATTTTATCGCAAGAAGTTTTAGCACCCATCACTGTCAAGAAAAAGGCAACTTTCGAGAATAAATTTCAACATTTTAACGAGGTCCAAGACGGGAAACATTTCGCGTGGCTGAGGATACCGACTAACTGCGCTTTCGATGCGATCGGTCACTCGCGCTCGTTTGCCCAACTCTTCGGGACGTTCGACCTCCAAACGTGACCTTGCCATCCCAATATTATAAAAGAAAAGAAACAAAACAAAAACGAAATTTTTTCCGGCGAACCTTCATTTCCTCCAAAACGGACCTCCTCCCCTTCTCCACCCCCCCAACCCCGATTCCCTCCCCTACACCCGAGACCGATGAAACGGGGGTCGATCGCGGTCATCGAAAAAAAATAAATACTAAAAAGAGCCGGAATGGGTCGGCTCATGCTGAAGTTTCTGGTTTCCTTGGTTTACCACACATGCCCTCGTCCACCCCAGAGTTCACGAAACAAGTCATTGGTGAACATTGGGATCAGCTGATTGTTGAGGGAAGGGGGGGTTTAAGGAAAGAGAACCACGCTGGTAGTTGACCTCAGGGCAGGGGCGCAGACCGTACCACTCCGTTGGACTGACGTTTGGGGACGATTCTTTGAATTAAGGAAGCGAGAAAGGTTTCTTCGCGCCGGAAGATGTAATCAGTACGTATATAAGAGGTATGTCCAGACAGTAACCCCCGTTTTCGTGCAGCGTGCGAATTAGTTGAGGTAGCCGGATGGTCGCAGTGTTGACGTACACAGTAGGTCAGTACGCCTCGAGCTGCAGGATTATAGTTCGTTTAAGATTGAATATAGATGTTCATGATGATTATAGAAGTGGCCGCCCGTCTGTGGTGAGCAATTAACTGCACCTGAAAATTGACCAAAAGTAGGTGAAAACCGGAGTTTTACGATTTCTGAAATCTTTAGAAAGTTATCCACAAATTTCTACGACTCTTTTGCATGCAAACACGATCGAAACGTTAGGCTAAAATTGAAATTATTCCATGATTTATACAAATTTTAAATCCGTAACCTATCTGATTAATATTTAAATTGATCTTTCTGACGGTTAATTTATGAAAAAAACGATCAAATCCATGTTTTGCTGTGACACTTCGCTCGTCTTTGCCAATTGAGTAAACGCCAACGTTGTTGTCAAGGGTCATGGAAGAAATCAATACTGATTATTTGTAAAAATCAATTGCCTAATTTATATTTCATTAGGAAAGTTCATACTGAAACACATGTTCGTTGCCCTATTTAAATATTGAAAACATATTTGTAAAACTTAGCTAGCAACCAATGACAAATTAATCGTATTCAATTTGAAAAATAAGAACTTTACAACAAATTCCAAATATATTTTAAACTCAGGCGCATTTTTCCTCTTCATTATGAGAAATTGGAAAAAACCTGGATTTTAACTCCTAATATATTCCGGAATAGAATCCACACAGGTATTTTTTCGCGAAAACGAAAATTATATACCAATACGTACTCTCTGTTCTGTTAACTTTTCTTTTTAATTTTTATAACTTGATCCAACCCCGCGAAGAACCTCCTTTAAGTAATCAAAGTATAAAACATTGAATATTTGATACCCACCAACTCATATCGACCAAACACAGTGCACGTTACCATGGGGATACCAAAAATTCATCCTTAACTAAGCTAATTTCGATAACAACAGTTTTCATCTATAGCCGCTTCGTCGGTAGAGAGCGGGAAACAATCGCGTGGAACTCAACGAGTGAGTGCTATGTTAGGTTGACCACGGTCAAAGACTGGCGACGGTGCATTGAGCGCCTACTTTTGAAAGTGATCAGCCTTGAGACTTGCTGATTGCCTGAGCAAATGCTAAAGTGACAGGAAATCGCTACCGTTAAAATCTTAAACGGAGTCTCTGGAAGGAGATAGCTTGATCTAAGACTTTAGAATATTCTCCCCCGAGCAATAGTTCCAGTGGAAACCTTGCATTGAATAGAGCTGTTTTCCACTCTCATTATCTGAAGTCGTATCCCAATGCATGAACCGCATATGGAGGCATACGAATCCCGGTTAAGACTCCCTGATTCCGACTAATATCGACAGGTGTTGGATTATACACAAACCAAAAATATGAGTCTGACCTGAAGAAGGCCTGAGAGAAAGGCTGAAAGCGTAAACTATATGCGCAATGTGATTGTCCTTTTACGTGTTTTATATTGATATATTTTTGTGTTCTGTTGTGCCGTCAAAGTGGAACCAAGAGTTATTTTATTTATGTATATATATATTAGATATATGTATATATATATGTATATATATATATTTATATATGTACATATATGTCCATATATGTGTATATATGTGTGTGTATATATATATATATATATATATATATATATATATATATAAATATCGATGATGTATAAGAACTCACGTGAGCAACACATGGATGCCCGAAACCTTCCAGTCTTACCTGAAGAAGGCCTAAGAGAAGGCCGAATGCTTAAACTTTCTGAAATGTGAGTGTTCTTTTACGTGTTTTATATTAATGTTTTTTGTGTTCAATTATGTCGTACAAGTGGAATACTTATGTATACACATAATTCAAACGAAGGAGGAGAGATTGATCCAACAAAAATATAGAAAAACAACTAAACAAGGACACACACATACTCCGAAATTTTCTGTGACAAGACAACCTTCCTCTGCGGAAAGAAGGAACTGAGAGGGTTTTCCATATTTATTTAAGAATGTACATACGCACACGAACAGGGGTACACTGATCTCGCTCACCAGGAGGAGAACCATCGATAGTTACAACTGACGTTGAGTATCGTAATTTCATACTTTCTCTCATCGCTACGACGACTTTTAGCTTGATTTTTGCCATGGGAGATTAACATAGACATTTGTCGTACCCTTTCAAGGTCTGGGTTCATCTGAATTTGCCTTATTGTTGCGTTTGTTCGGATATTGGTCCAGGGATTGATAATCTCTTACGCTCCGGGATTGTTCCGCTGCCAATTTAGGGAGGAGAAGATTGTCATAATCCCCAGAATTCTGTAGTGGGTCGCAATTTTACGTAGAGTGATGGATGCCTAGGTAAATGGCTGTGCTTCATTAATCAAAATTAGAAGGAAGATCGTCCAGGGAGGGGTAACGGATAAATAATCGTACAGGAGAACGAACTTTGACATAATGGGTGCGAAAAATGATGATACAGATGGAGAGATTTGAACGCGTGCGAATACTGGCAAAATGAATGTTGGTGGTATGTGAGTAGAGCATGCAAAAATTAAACAAATGCAATTAATAAAAATAGTATTCACTGTCCAGCTTGGCTCAAGCTGAAAGCAGCTATACTTTCGGGTACTCTTGGGAAACTATAGGCACCAGAGGAAATAAGGATCCCTTAATTAATATCTATCCTATTGATTTGCGGATTTCACACGCGTTATTGGGCTTACTATATCTCACGAGCGCTTCCCTCAACCAACAAACCAACCCTCGCGTTGATAACCGTCGATGGCTGATCAGGCAACAAAACATTGCAGCTTATAATAGAGCTTTATTCCCCACAAGGCAGCACAAGAACCCTGCTGTGGTATGATGGTATGAGAATTACTATGGACTAAATGGAATTGGTATGTGGTTCTCGAGAAATGTTTGTGGTAAAAACAGGTAAGGCAGATGTGGTCAGGTATGAGTGGGTCATGAGAGAATGTTGGTTTGAGTGAACCGTTAATAAACAAGTAAGAAGTAAGTATGCCACGTCGGTTTGGTCACGTAGAAAGAATGGATGGCAGTGGAATCAGCAAACAGATGTATAGTATAAGAGTAAAGAGTGGATGGTTTCGGGAGAAATGAGATAGGCTAGACTATACCTCACTCACTCAATATTCTCCCCTCTACATATATTTCAGTCCTCAACAACATTCCATTGCGTCACTCACTCAATATACAAGAGAGGTTCCAAAGAACTATGCCGTGGGAGGTTTAAAAATTCGCAGCGAAAGAGAGAACCCATTACGATCCCGCTAGAATCCGCGGCGGTGCCATCTTCCAGCATCCGCTCAAAATCTTCTCTCCTGAGGTCCTTCCTTTCGGACTCTTGGGAAAAAAATCTCAGGACGGATTTGTTTGTTCGACGGCCATGAAAGGCGAGGTTTGTTATTTTCCCTCCCAACGGTTCCGAAAGGGTGACCGGGGAGGGAGGGAAATATCAACACCGAATCGCACGAGGCAAATGACCCCTTCCCACAAGTTTGTCCTCCGCGACCCTAAAAAGGAAGACTTTTCGGAAACCGAATCAGCGAAGATGGCTGGCTAGTATGCCTCAGCCGTGTTTGACGCCTCAAGACGGACACGGTGACGTGAGGATTGTCCGCGGATATCTTCGAAACGCTTAAGGAAGCGCGAGCTCTCTCTCTCTCTGTCTCAGAATCGTAAAAAGCCCACGTGATCAGGATATCTACGATGCGTTAGCTACCCGGACGACAGGTTTTCCGAGTCGTAGAAACAAAAAAAGAACTTCCTAAGCCCATTTCGTACGCCTTCGCTTTGAAAAGAAAAAAAAAAGTTCGGGGAAGTGAAAACCACTATTGCGATGCAGATACGGAGAGAGATAAGCGGAATGGCAAACGACGTCGCAGTTACCAACCCGAAGGTCAGTTTTATAGGTGAGGGCATAGCTTCACCAGTCACACATCATCAGGGTATTAAGGGGGACCAGTACCTTGTTCCCAGATTCCCCCTTTGATTTTCAAGAATGATCTAAAACCCTGGTTAAAAAACACAAAGCTTGGGTGAAGTTGAGAGGCACCGCCAGTGATCGAACCCGGACCCTTCGGTCAGTAGCTCAAACCACTAGAGAACCAGGCTCCATTTAACCTAAATCGACATAAATGCCCCGCGATTCACCAAAAAGGTGTGTGGCAGAGGGTGCAAGAACCAGGTGGGAAGGGTAATTGGGGATAAGTGAGGATAAGGTAGAGGAAGGGAAAAAGGGAAAAACGTTCGTTAAAAAACTCTCAAATAACGTGAAAATGTGTACACATTCTGGAGGAAGACTTTCAAGTGTAATTCACCTAATAGATTAGTTATTTGCTATAAGAAAAAAGGGATTTAAAATTATTCAAAACCATTTATACGACGGGGTCTCCAACTTAACGAGACAGGTCATGCCGAATTGAAAATTAAGGGAGGGAAATTCTGCTTTTACATGGACATGCAACTCATAGTCTGCGCCCCTTAAGTCATAGGTAGGGAATGTGTCACGCCGCCGTATACAGCGGATGACGTGAGGCTTGTTCCTCCCCCCCCCCCTCAGCAGAGAGAGACGAGGAACGGAAAGAGAAGCAGGGATTTGACAACAAAACGCACGTGATTAGTGAAAGTACATGCATTTGGGTAAAACTATTCATTCCTTAGACGCTAGACGCGCTGTAGTTCGCAAGTGGGATATTTGTTATCTCTAACCCTGCAGTCAATATCCCGTATTGTCCGTGGGAAGAACGAGTCTTTGAGTCCTGCTAGTTCTGCCATCTATTTCCCGAACTTTGTATACATTAAACGTATCATTATAACAGTCGGTGTAGTATAGTGGTCACTGCGATTGATATGGTTATCCACAATACATAAGACGTTTGCGGGAAACTTTTGAAAGTTCGGAACCCACAATGAAACATTTTATCATGCGTTCTCAGTGCATATTTTTTCGTGCGCAACCCCATAGCCGTGTTGTTGTTGGCTAAGAAGTAATAGGTTGAAATTGTTGGATGCTTAGAGTCATCAAATATGGACCACTTTCTCCCCACAGTGCTACTTCATTGATCTCTTCCCAACTCATCACGCAATTCTCTCTGCAAATTGTCACCTATGTTGACCTATATATAAATAATGGAGTTTTTAATATTCCTCTTCGTTTTGATATCATTCTTTCGTATCATTTAATAGCTACAGTGCGCTGTTTTACAGACAAGATGAGATTAGTTTAAGGACATAAAGAAAAGGATTGTAATCGTTTTGAAGGATATATTAGGCGGTGAATTTTGAATCTCGTTATTTGGATTCTTTTTGGATATTATTTTAATAGGCATTGGAATGTTGAAGATCGTGATAGTGGGGAGAATGTTAGGCAAACGACGAAGGGGCAGGAATAGGATCGGGATGTTGGATGGAATGAAGGGAGGAAGAGATTATGCGGAGTTTAAGAACAGCTCAATATAGAGTGGCGTGTCAAGGTGTGTCTTCTTAGGCGAGGCTAAGAAATGTGGGAGTATGCTGTGAAGTCTTTGTCCAACCAAAGATCTAATTTAAATGGTAGACCGCCATTAATAGAGGCATAGAAAAATATAAGACGAAACTCAATATGATGCGCGAAAGGGGTAGAGAGAAACGACATGGATTGGGCGTACATGTGTTGTATAAAAAGTATCGGTAAAATTTATTTTAATTTTTTTTATTATTATATTTATTATATCATTTGTTATTTATTTTACACGTTATTTAATTTGAGCAAGGCATTAATAGTTTGTATAAAAATTATCGGGAAAAATTTTGGTAAATAGATTTTGATTTTTTTCAGATATTCCTACGGTGCATCTCGAATTTCTTCAAAGTACATCCTTTGAGCGTCGACACACTTTTCTCTCTTGGTCTTCTTCTGCGGAATCCACCTTTCTATCATTAGATTTCTAACTTACTCGTACGACGGTGGTCAAAAACTTTTCAGACCACCTGAAAAGTTTTCGACCTAACAAAGATACAAGACATTTTTTCTGAAATTTTTGAGGTCGGAAACTTTTCAGACCACCCATGTGTATGCCACAAGGTGTTTCCAATCCATCTATATTTCTCCTCTTTCGTCGTATAGTTCTCTCTCCTCTTTTGGTCCTCTTTCCTTTTCTTACTCTTCTGCATGCTTCCTACTTCATCTGCCTAATTAATCTTCTACAGCATTCTTTTCTTCAGCACCACGTTTCGGAGACCTCTCCTATTCTTCGTTGGTCAACTCTTCCAATTTTCCGTGTTTCTGATCCGCAGAGTGTCACGCTCCATATGAAAGTTTCGAAGAACTGCTTCCTTGTTTGCAAACTAAGGTGTTATCTGAACATATTATTTGCTACTTCTTCAAGAACGCCTTCTTATCTTGAGATACATACTCGTATTGTTCACTTTATGTCGGTAGAACTTATTTCGTCTCAAATTCTTTATTCTACTGTCCAGGTAGACGAAGGGTTCATTCCGTATGCTCTTGTTTCATTCCTCACAATGTTATGCGATGTCCTCGCATCTGTCCTCAGCTTCTCTCTTCCACACACACATACACAGAAAATGATTCTAATTTACTTCTTATTTGATGTTTGTATTATTTTCCTGAAGAATTCGGTCCATAGCATTCAGAGTTGCGTGCATGTCCCCAAGGTTTGCTCGCGCGGGGGAGGGAAAGGGCCGAAATTGCGTCCCCCTCGTAGTTACGCCACTGCCGGAAAGGGTCTCCTGAACTGTGGGAAGCGATGGAGATCTCTTCCGTGACAAGCAGAGCAGTTAACACCGCTGTGCGGGGACGCTGTTTCGTTGACGCGCGTTGCGGTTTCATTGCTGTCGGGTGACCACGGTCTGCGAAGCATTGTTGCGCCCGACAATACTGTTACTTTTAATCTTCCCACGCGGGTCGCGATGCATCTGCGCAGGCGCTGCACTCGCGTACGTCATCCCACACGCCTCGTTACCACCTAGCATAAGTTTAGTTGAGCAACCCCTCCAACCACCAACCTTCTCCTCCTACCCATGCCCCGCCCCACAATTATCTCCCCCTCCCCCTCCTACACCTTCTAACCAAATCCTCCCTCTTCCCCGTCCACACTCATTTCATACGTCCCGAGTCCGTGCATATCCGGCACACCGAAGTTCACGCTTCGGCTGGCGTGCACACTCTGCACGCCCACCCCGTCGTCGTCGGCTCGAAATTCACGGCCGAGCAGCCAGAGTGGACGATGGCTCGATGTTGGGGATGCGTCTCCCTCTCCGGCTTCTCCTTCCCTCCCTATCTTCTTTGGGGTGAGTATTCAGATCTGCCAAGCTCCCATCGGCAAATTACGCCTGGAACATTTGCAAAATCGTGGGGAATATGCTCTCTTTTCCTAATCGTACTTTATACCTGTACCACCTAAAAATGTTTTCTTTTATTCGATGCAGTGATCGAGAACTCGGTGCATTCTATTCCGAATACCCCATGCGAACTCGATTCGAACTGCAGGACTCCAGAGGAAGGACGTGCTACATTGACTGAAACATCAATACTTTTACTGCAACAACATTAATCGAACGACAGAACTCGATTTAAACTACAGGAAGGACATATTACATTGAGTCGAACATCAATACTTTTACTGCAACAACATTAATCGAACAACAAAACTCGATTCAAACTACAGGACTCTACAGAAAGGAAATACTACATTGACTCGAAAAATCAAGACTTCTACTGGAACAACATTTATCGAACGGCAGAACTCGATTCGAAGGACGGGACTGAACTAAACTATGATCGAACTCTTATTCGGTCAAAAAAACTCTCAAATCAAACAACCTAACTCGATTCGAATGGTTTGACTCAAATCAAACAGGATGACACCACTCCAACTAAGGAAGTCTACTCGAACGTGGAAACCCGAATTCGAACGAAATTCTAGTTTCCTTGACGACTTTTAATGGTGCCAGTAAGGGTGCGAGTTGAATTTCTTGTTCATTTGTTTCTCTTATCGTTTCTCCTGCATTGTAAATTACGTGTTAAACTTGCATCAGAATTCAAGCCGGTCATTACACCCGGTTTGAAAATTTATAAAAATGAGAGACTGTTACGAGGTATCCCAGAACATTTTCTCTTTTTTTCTGGAAAGTTCATTCTTTTCCAGAGAAAATGATAAACGAATCTTAAAAAAAAAATTCCCACCGTAAAATTAATTCGAAAGTTGAAGTGCAACTTTAAACCGTTGTTTTGCATAAAGGAAACCATCTTAAAAGCAACTCGGGAGTAATCTTTCATCCTGGAAATTTTAAAGAAAAAAAATCACTGCAATTTCGGTAACTATATTTAATTTTTCACCATCCTGGTTACATTTTGAAGCAACATTCACGGGTCAGTCAGTATCAGATATTGCATCGCAATGAAACCATTGTAGGGCGAAGATTAATATGCAACTATGGTAATTTTTCATTTTCTTAAAGCTTTCCATGGTGATATTTTTCAGGGTATCATTTATCAGGGAAACTCGTACGGATTATATCGGCAGAAAAACCAATGGGTGCTTGAGTTTACTGACTATAATTTTAAATTGTAAAATGGATATTTTCCTCATCGACCTTCGCAATAGCTACCCCCTCCGCGCCATTGTGAATATCGTAAGGATCGGTAGAACAGGCAAATCAGTCGTATTCACCGAATTCTCAAATTTGCCCGGAGTTCCAAAGAAACTTCGGGAGATGCCGCAACAGTAAATTTTAACGGAGTCATCCGCTAATACATCCGCTTATATGCATTTCAATGCAACAATTTCAGAGTGTAAAAATCATTCGCCTTGACCAAAATTACTCACGCAAATCGCCTTACGCAAAATTTCAGAGTTTAGGAGGACGCCTCGGTAGCTTAACTGGCTAAAGCACTCGACCGAACATTGAGGGATCCGGGTTCGAATTCCGGTCAATGATTTTTACAATCTGATATTGTAGCATTGCGTGGAGTTGTCATAAATCGAGTGTTAATTACATATTTGTTTGTAGCGTAATACTGATTGTTGCAGTAACCCGGGATAACCGTCTCTCTGGCAGCGGCCACTGTCGAAGGCTGATTTTCAGGATGAAAACGAAGTGTAATATGCGAATGAAACCTCTTGAAACATGAGATATTAATGCTCATTAAAAAAAACAAAAGCGGTGATAGGTAAAAAATTCAATTAAGTTGATTCCCTTGTCGTAAGGCCAATGACTCATCTGAAATAATTCTGACCCTATTACAAACCTTTGCAGACTTGAGTGCATCGCATGTATTGCAGAATTTCCCTGGTTTGAACCTGGTACCATTCTCTTTAAAAATCAAGTCGAGTTATCCATACAAAATGGAAAAAAACCCCTATAAGAATCAGAAATTTATGGGACATGATTGACAAAGACAATTAAATACGTACTACTGTGGAACAATTGCTGAAATGTGTCTTGTTCTTCCCAAATTTTAAACAAGTTACAGGCAACATGGCGATTCGCGCGTAAAACTAGACAGGTTCAAAACACTCGTATGGTTAAGAAAATTATAAAAACGCCCGAGTCAAAGTCAGCTCGTCATACTACACATACTACATGTAACCATGTAATTTTCTAATAACTGTTGAAAAAATTAACTATGAAATGGGAAAATATTATCTTAAATTTATAACGGCATATATAACTGATAGATTTCAGGAAAATAATTACTGTCGACACACTAATTAATAGCTCGAAAATTTGGTGTTTTTTTCAGTCAAGTAAGCCCCCACGTTCTCCGAAAAAAAAACCTCCGTTTAATCACAAGGTTTGAAAATTAATGAAATAATATCGTTCTAAAGATCACATTGCGCATCGTCTTACAAGACTGCATCGGATCCCGTTGCGTTTCCCCAAGGCTTTTTATCTCTCGATCGCAGTTGAGTGCAAAGGCTCGATATAATTACTCTCTGCTTCGCGAACATCCGAATGTAAAATACATTTCGCAGTTTGCGCTCATTTGAATCCAGGAACGGAGATAATGCAAGAAAAAAACTCTCAGCGAAATTTACTCAATAATTTTTATGGTTGCGAACTAGGTTTCGACATTTTTAACGTCATCTCGAGGTCACCTGAAATTCGAAAAAATGTCGAAATATACGTAGGTCGGATTGAATTTGAGTGTATAAGTTGATTTTATTTTCAATTTTTCTCAATGATATACGATATGAATAACTTCCATAAAATAAAAAGTATTCTTATACAGTTTCCACAATTAAATTTGAGAATAAATGACGGACGCTAATTTAAATAGCGACATCGTCCATTTAAAACTACAAGTAAAAGCATCAAATATTTAGGAGTGGACACAGATGACAGACTGAACTTCAAAATACATATTAAGCAGATACGAGATAAGGCGGCCGCTATAACGTCGCAATTGGCACCGATCCTCAGACAAAACGCAACCCCTCAAGACATAAAAATACTAATACTATATACTCGACAGTAATAAGACCAGTATTGACCTACGCAGCACCTGGGTGGATGGGACTAGTCAGTCTATGACTGACTGATGGATAAATTAAATAGTACAGAAAGGAAGACGCTGAGGCTGGCTTTTGGTCTCCCCCCCCCCCCGGGAAGAAAACGAGATGATATACCATAAAACAAACATAGAAAAACTTTCAGGCTTCTTACCGACAAAGTGTAAAATATACTTTGATAAATTAAAAGAAAATACTAATGGGGCTATGACATACACAAACAAAATAAAATAGGCCCCTATGACAAATATAAGAGACCAAATAATGTTACACTTCTAAACAATACGAAAAATAATTAAATAAGTAAAAAGAGGGCAATACAACGACGCTTGGTGGTGCTCAAGGAAGATATAGGAACTAAATATTGTGACACAGAGCATAAGCCCAACTAGGCGACCTCTGAAAAATAAAGCCGCTTGAAAAATCGGCAAGGCATGTCAGTCGTTGTCGTCGTAAAACTACAACCCTCGTCTGAGTGCAGAAAAATAACTCTCGGATATAAACGTGAGTTCCATTTAAAAATATTCACCTGAACTTAAAGGAGAAATCATATCGAAACTTTTTGTCGGATTTCCAGTCACGTAAAATATTTATAATTGCGTAGGATAATTTGAAATAAATTACGAGGCACTCGATGTAAATGAACTTTTATCTGATGGCGTCGTTTGGAAACCATTCTGGCCTTATGTCTTAATGCATTTGGCGGAAAAAAGCCAAGGGACCTAAGGTGACTGGCCGAGTTTTACTGCTTTTGGGGAATTTGTTGCTCCACGTTCAAGCAGCATTGCGCCGAAGACCTTCCAGTGGGGAATGACTCCGTTGGAAGGAAGAATCCATCCGCAGTCTCGTGTACTCATTCAATTGGCCGCATATGCATTCATTTTTCATGGTAACACCATTCACCCCAGATGACCAGAATTTCTTCCGTTTATCAGTGGTGGGCAGCTCGTGATCTAATTGGTTTTGAACGGTTCTACTGACTATTGCCGGTCCGGCAACCTAAGAAAGTAGAGTTCGGCCTCAAAGTGGACTAGTACCGCCAAGAGTTGGTTCGGTTCCCGGGTGTAACAATTTGTCAGGTTCCCTAAGTAAAATGCCAGTTTGGTTGGGGTGCTAAAAAATAGATGCAAGAGATAAAAGCAATGTAACGAGAGAATTTAAACACATTAAAAAATAAAAATATATATCGTGCTTACCGTCAGATATTTTACGGCAAGTCGGTTAAATAACTAGCCATCATATATAATGGCACAGACCTTGAATCATCAACCATGGCTTTTTTTCACAAATGTGTACGATTTTCGGTAATTATCATCGAAATGGAAGCGGTCGTTAGCGAAAGAAAACGATGACTAATTCGGGACTGTTGAAGTCAATGAACCATACGGAGACCCACATTTGAAAAACAGCGGAGCTGCGAATTTGACATTTGAGCCCTTGATAGAGCAGAAAAAGGCAGATATATATATATATATATATATATATATATATATATATATATATATATATATATATATATATATATAAAGATGAGTTCGGTGAATCACGATAATGGATCTGATTTTTTTTAAATTCTTTAATGCGGCAAGCAATGGTGCGAGTCACAATTAACTTTTTCGTTTTTTATTTCGGTACGCGCTGAGACTGTTTTGTTCAATCACAGGCATGCAATGCAGAAGTTTACCTATTTTCGCGTGAAACAGATTTGACTTAGGTTGATAAGATGCTCTATGGCTCAAATATTTTTACTCCTACCACCGTCGATCTGATGGCATTTTTGTATCAATGATTACTTCTTCCTTCTGTGGCTACAAATGGCTTCCCAGATCCAATTATTTCTTTCTCTTCCCTAAGGGGCAAACAGAAATAAGACGATAACAATAGATCTCTCGTAACAATTGAAACGATTGATAATTACCAAGTTCTTGCAGTGGGACCTTCATTTATATAACAATTAGAGACTGACCCCAGATTCGCTGGACCAATTTGGTCTTACCACTGCGACTGGAATTAATTCGTATTACGAGCCCGTATAGGCCTTTATATGTACATGGTTATTTTATAAATCACGGTATCAATAGGCACATGCTTTTCGGATATTGCCTGCCATAATGAACACTCGAGTTTAAAAAAACGAACTGAAACACTTTCAAGTCTTAAATTTAAAGAAATAGTAGGTGGCCATCAAGTTTCGTAGTAGAAATTTACCAAAAGAAAATTTACTTTTGCAAATGATATAATAGCCAGAGAAAGAATGCGAAGTTTTAGATTTTCGCTCCCAATTTAAGTGATTGAATTGAAATCTTAATCCTGAATGAGATACAAGACAAGCATTTGCATACTCATACAAGAATCGCTGTTGTGCGGAGACAAGTCGAGATAAGGCCAAAAGCAAGGCGGTGTTCTACTTCTCACATACATCGCTAGGAGGTAATATCTCATTGATTGTGATCCGTCAAGCAGTTCGCTCGTAAAAAGACCAGTCTCATCTTGTTTTGTACAGACCTTCTACGCGTTGCCGTCTTGAGTGTGAGAACATTTTTTTTCAAAAAAATCGATTTTTTCGATATCAAAAATTAAAAGTACATCCAAATCGGACCAAGCCTCCTGTTTCACTTTGGGTATTTCTACCCCATTTATCCAAAACATTAGAAACCATTACTCCATACACTTATAGACGCGATGTGTTCCCTAATAAACACATTAATTTTCAGACGTATACATTATTAAGATTAAGGTTACGGTCGTAATAACAATCCACAAGAGTTAATTATATACAAAGTGAATATTACCTGTAGGGTTGCTGTCGTTTTTCAGTTGGGCGACCGTCAAAATGAAGTGGCTTAGAACAAGATGGAATACTAGACAGTTCCAAGTTGTCATACTAATATTTTCACTAAACGCACTCAGTCAAAACCCCCGATTACATGCATTTCAATCCAGCTTAAACCATGAAATAACAACGAGGAAAATATCAGAGACCCATTGCATTGGGTGGAGAAAAATTCCCAAAAAGGCGGACCCTCGATCTCTGGGATAACGGGGAAGGCCTTAGCTGATTGGTTGATTAAGCCACGGTGGAGATTCGGCATTTCATTGGAATTTCTTTTCAAGCTAGAAGAGAAAGGAGAGTACGGAAAAAAAAGTCTAGCAGAAAAGGAGGACAGGGGTGCGGCGTAGGGGACACCCGCGTCCCCCTCACGTCCCACGGAAAAGAAGAATAACGTTCCTTAGCATGGGGAGGAAGTAAAACTGCTTAGAAGTCGAGGAGAGTTAAATATAAGAAAGTTTTCTGCATTGTCTTTCGCTCGGCCAGCAACGCCCCATTTCCCCACTCCTCCCCTCCCCTGTGGATTAGCGTGGGAGTAGCGGGATTGTGTTATATTTTTTCTTCTTTTTTCTCCTTCTTAATAGGGGGTTAGAGGGATAGGGGTAAGGGGGGGTAGAGGAAGGAGGGGGAGGCCCTTCTTTTGAACGTGTGAGATTGGGAGGATTGTGGGAAGGGCCACGTGTCTGCCTGAAAGGATGCAGTCCTACACGCTATAATATGGCCTTCCTCTTTGGAAATTTGTTCCAAACAAGGATCTCTCCCGGCTGGTCCTGTACTCCTTCATGCAGGGCATTCTGTAGAAAGAGAGGCAGGAATTCTGTGCCTCATTTGGATCCAATCGAAGGTGCATACAGGGGCGTAGATATGGGGTAGAATGAGTACCCTCCACAGACGTATAATATGCGTATACTGAAATTAATTAAATAAGTAATGTGTAAAAAACCTTTGACAAATTCCATTAAACTGCGAGAGATTTCATGGTAGTAACTTTTGATGGAATCATCCGCTAATATGTACTGCAATGCATTAATTTCAGAGTGTAAAAATCATTCGCCTTGATATGGACTCGAACCCGGATCCCTAAATGCCTGGCCGAGTGCTTTAGCTAGTTTAACTATCCAGGCGTTCAATTATACTCCGAAGTTTCATGGGCTTTACAACCTAATTGTTTAAAGTTGGCTTTGACCTCGTGAACCGTTGCGCACCGAGCACGACTAGGAATGCCTGTGATATTTTACGTTATGCACGGTATTTCGTCACATATTGTTCCCTTAAAGCCCCCAAAATTTCGGAGTGTTAAGAGGACGCCTAGATAGCTTAACAGGCTAAAGCATTCGGCCGGAAATCGACGGATCCTGGTTCGAATCCCGGTCAAAGCGAATGATTTTTACACTCTGAAATTGTTCCCTTGTAAAAACCTTATTTGTCCGATATCATCCCGCCAGTTCGATTTCTTAGAGCAAGATTTCATTGCTTTTGACGGGGTCCGTTCATCGCGCGCACCCGATATATTCGGGAGAGAGCGGTGCTACGCCACCGTACTGTCGATGAAGCTACGACATCAAGGTGGGAGTTTATCGTTCGAGCCGATCAGATATGTTTTTCATTCCCACTTATTCATATTCTATCGAGAGCAAGGCGGTCGATTTTCAGTCCTTACAACTTATGCCCACATTAGCACTTCAGAATAAGGTATAATCTAATAAAGCCGACGACTTTGGGGCCAATTACGAGCTGTAAAATATTTTTTTAAATACACAATTTTTTAGAATTAACAAGCACGCTGAAGCGACAAGCAAGCAAAAAACAAGCTGAATATCGTATATCTGTCCAGAAGGGGAAAATTACGGAAATATTAACTATGAGGTTCAATACGTAGGGTAAAAATAAATGTACATAGACGTCTTTTTTCGTGAGAAATTGAGAACATACGGTCTCTTCTTCCAGTCATATATATGTGTATATATATATATATATATATATATATATATATATATATATATATATATATATAACGATTGTACAGAAAAACTCACAAGAGCGGCACAATAGAATACAAATAGAATAGCAACATTTAAAAGGACACTCACACGGTAAATAGTTCGAGCTCTCGGCCCTCTCAGAGGCCTTCTTCAAGTGAGACTCACTTGAAGGCCTCTGAGAGGGCCGAAAGCTCGAACTATTTACCGTGTGAGTGTCCTTTTAAATGTTGCTATTCTATTTGTGTTCTATATCTATATATATATATATATATATATATACATATACATATATATACATATATAAACCATAAACACAGTAATCAACCCGAAGGTCGGTTTAGTAGATGATGGTAGAGATCACCCAGTACTAAGCCCTATACTTCATGTGAAATTCACACATCAGGGTAAGGGGGCCAGTTCCTTTCCCTGTGCCGGTTATAGTTTCCCAGGAAGATCTGGTACCCGAAAAATCACATAGCTTGGATGGAGCTGCAGGTGCCGAGAGTGCCTTGCCCGGGAATCGAACCCGGGACACTCCAGTTAGCAGTCCAAAGCTCTACCCACTGGACTACCGTGACCCACATACATATATATATATATGTTTTTATATTCATATGGAAATAGATGTCAGGAAAAGGGATAGGAACACATAAAAGGACGAACACAGGAGAGGTGGGGAAGACGGAATCGAACGGATCACAAGATTAAAAATATTTCCTTGACCGGGACTCGAACACCGGATCTTCCAACATGCCGGGCGGATGCTCTAACCACTTAAGCTATCCAGGAAGCGTAATTTACGCTGAAATTTGCTGGTCTCGTACGTTATATGAAAATAATAGAAACATGGTATCGATTGAAAATTGGTACATTTTCAATTTAAGGATTGTTTTAAGATCAAGACTGGTTTTGTTGGCAACAGTACACTTGTCATTACATCTAGATAATCTTGAGGGTCAGGAAATTTGAACCCTCCACCCTAGAAAAAGAAATTATCTACGGCCTCGACTACATTTATTCCGTAGAAAACCCGGATCGTAATGCATATTGTCCAAAACACAGAGTAAGGGCTATTGGATGGAGAAAAACGAGGACGAAAAACCGATGTTATGAAACTTGTGCAATGAATAAGTAATAAGGCCAATTATCACGCGCGCACCTCCCAGCCCGGGCGACGTGCCTGCTAACGGATGGACACGCCTTGTAACGGCGCCGCACTTCCCGCCAATCGTGAAATTCGCACATTAACGAGGCAATAAAGGGGGCCGGTTTCCTTAGCTACGCCGCATGAGGTTTCCCAGGATGATATGGCGCTCCTAACAATTCTCACAGCTTGGGAGCCAAGCAGAGGGTGCCCAGAGGCATCACCCTGAATCGAACCCGGAACTTTGCCCACTGGAATGCCAAACTCCCTAAAGTTTTACCGCAGTAAAATGGGAAAATTAATAAAATATAATTGCCGAAAATTCATTTGAGGCGGACTGCCCTGAGACATGCAAATGGACCACCAGCAAGCCAAAAGGCTATATGAAATTGTGCTTAATTTTTTGTTAGTGAAAATGGTCAGTTATTTTAGACACAATATGAAAGTGGTAGGTATAAAGTGTCGAGCGTTCATCTAGTTACCGGGGGTGTCGGGTTCGATTCCCGGTCTCTGAACACCACCAACTCCCCCAACTTTCCAACTGTGTGATATTTCTTGTACCGCATCTTTCAGCGAAATATGGCCGGATGGAACTGACCCCACCTTATTGTCCTATTAAAAGGTGAATTGCACATTCCTTATAAGCCTTGGTCCGAGGTGGGCTCCACCCTCATGCGAGAAAAATAACTTTGAAGTGAATTACTGCGGTGGCAATTGGGTTTGATGCATAATATAATTATCATGTCTGAATTGGAATGACAACATAGGAATGACACTAAGGAAGTACCCGAAAATTGATAAATCTGAAAACCGGTAACCTTGGTTGTCACTTTCGGCTACGCAGTGAGTTTTTCACCGTTCCAGAGGATAGTCGAAGGGCAGTACCTCGTCGGGGCAGAGGAAAGATTAGAGTCTTTCACCTTCAGTGCTCCGACAGTTATGTCATAACGTATTCGCAGATCAAGGATCTGATATCCAATCCACATACGTTACTTTAAACTCATATTTTGGGAAAGCTCGCATTTAAATCATCATTTATGGTTCAGTCACTCAAAGCGTTATGTTGTGCAAATTATTAATTGCATGTACTACCGTCACTATCCCATCTATCCGTACACTACTCCGCAAGCCGCCTTAAGGGCGTGTGGCAGGGGGTTTTAGGTTACCAGCCATTCTACTTCTACTCAACTATTTCCAAAAACATAATGGTACCCTGCGATATACCGAAAGGGCAAGTGGAAAGGGGGCGTCTAAACACCCCATTCATATAACATACGTTTTTTTAAATTGACATTTAAATATTATCCTTCGAGCCATCGCTTGAGTGTGTGGCAGGGGGTGAATAGATATCAAACTACTTTCCCCCCAAAGTGTGGTCGGAAAATGTTATTCTGATCCATTACCATTCGTAAATAAAATGACATCTTAAATCTATCTGTTCTACACTTAATCTCTCTAATTTTATTTACATGATCTCTCCTACCGTAATACAATGGGGATGAATATACATTTACAACATCACTGCTAAAGAGACATCCATTCAATTCTAATGCAAGAGAATCATTATATAATTTAACTTTCGCTCAATTGAGTGATTCTCAACCTAGCTCCTCCATTAATTTTGGATACGCCACTAAGTTTATCATAACAACGCTTTACAAATCTAGCTCCTCTACGCTGCAAGCGATTCCATTCGGCGATAAATCCAACTTCGTGAGGATCCCATTTATACTAGTAGCATATTCTAAATGAGACATTACCAGCTAAAGATAACATTTCTCTTTGACCTTTTCATCACGTTCACCCAATACTCATCTTATACGAGATCGCGTTTTTGTCTTAGCCTGTCCTTTGTACGCAGTGCGAGTATTGTACAGTTAGTAACTACTCCAGTAACTAAACTAAGAGAAAGGAGGAAAATCTTTTAAGGGCGCGCTCGCAAATACCGCAGTCGCTAATTACCAGTTAGCGTTCTACTCATTTCGCAAATAAATTATCTCTACAACTTTATTGACACGACTTACCACCAAGGCTGCGGGGTGTTGGGACGCCAGCCACGAAGTGAATTGACGGGGGGTTTAGTTTATGTTCCTAATTATTTCCGCCAGTACTGTCTCGTATTAGTATTCTCTCGCGTTTTTGTCAAGAATAGTGTGCAAATAAAACGAATGCGTGAATATATATATATATATATATATATATATATATATATATATATATATATATATATATATATATCCGTTCGGTAGTCCATCTCTCTTAGTATATGACATATTGTCTGTCCTGGCGATGTGACAGGAGAACTGAAGACAATACCTTCTACGTCGGATGCAAAACTACACCATTGTTGTCTTTGCAGTAGGTTTAATCTTGCTCCGAGTCCTCGCATATCTAGGATTTCCCATCCCAGATATTGTATTAAACACGATGACATTATATTTTATTTTATTTCGAATTTTTCACGAATCTGACGGCCCCTCTTGTGTACCTTATTCAATTCTGTAGTCAGTGTTTTTTTGGAGATGGATCCAATATGTTCGTTCAATAATCTAGGTCTTTAGTGGTGATATTGAAGATTTTTTATTACCTCCGTCGTACTACGTTAGGAGAGATCATGTCTATAAGATTATAGAGATCAAGGGTAGAACAGATGGATTTAAGACGTCATTTTATTCACAAACAATAAGGCATCAGAAAAACATTTTTCGCTGTAGGGGTCAAAGTATTCAGGTAAAAATTAGTCTGGTATGTGTACACCCCATTCCACACACCTTTCAGGGTACTAATATAAATAAATAAAGAAGAAAGCAAGTTTCCTTCAAAATTTCACCGATACGATTTCCAACTGTGAAGGGATGAAGGAAGTATGCGGAGACGAAGAGGGGTTTTATTGTAGAGTAGGATGTTGGGTCGTTTTGTTAGGAGAGAGAAGAGAGAATTATTTGGTAGTTGAGTCCATCTAAAAGCCTACCTTGACCGGTGGATTCCATTATACGAGTAAATAAATGTTTAATGAATGCTAGCTTCTTTAAGGCCCCTCCGCAAAAAGGTGCGTCCACAAACGAGCCAAGACGGATCAATTTACAACAGTTAAACGGCTACATAAAATACCTAACTATGGGCACGGATGGATTATCCTTCCGTCCGCACATTTCTTTTGGTTACGATTTCATTTTTGTTAAATCTATCGGCAAATCATGCAGTGATTCCTTAGGAAGCTAGGACAAACATCCGCCATTGGTGCCTAGGAGTTTGAATTTCCCTCTGAGTTAGAGATTAGGCAACACAACATGCTGTTCGCTTCGAGGTCGGAAGATGAATATAGAGAGAGCCCCGCCTAGCTCAACCCACTTGCAGACAAAAGGCTGTCACCTACGCGAACGGAATATGTAAAACGTCGAATGAAAATGCTGTAGCTCGCTTTGAATTCACTTGAGTTTTGAATCCTAGAATTCAGCACTAACGAAGACCAAGGTACTTTCCACCTGGAGCGATAGATAGATCCATTCAGTCTAAGAAGATGGAAAGTTTGTTTGAAAATCACTGAACCGCGAAAAAAATGTTGCGAAGGTGATCAATAAAAAGGTTTTAGTAAATATTCAATCGCAATAATTTCATCCAAACGGTCAGCTTTTTGGGCGGGCATTCAATTAAGATCTTTAATTGTCTTTTCTCGATAGCTACGTGGCTTATGACGTAACAACTTCGCCTACCCATTCCCCCCCTCCCCGATTCTCGACAATGCAAACATTGGGATTTATTCGAGGTCGTGACGTCAAAACTTCGTCATTATCGAGTGAGAATGATTTACAAGTCCTTACTGAATAACCTCCATTATTACCTCTGGCACATTTAAAAATAAAATCTCAAAAAAGCAAAAAAAACCCAATTGAAGGATCGGTGAAAAACTTATTACGAAGTTATTCAACAAGAGTTTACAAGGACAACATCACACGCAGTCAAATTCGATTTGTATCCTACCAATCAAAATATTTTTGTCATGTGGTTCTACCCTCCAGTCGATTTTCCCCAGATAATCTCAAAGTTTCACAAAAGCATCTTCCAATATAATGGAAGACATTCTTTGGTACATTACATCATGGGCAGTTTGAATTATTTCTTTTGCCACACGAATTTCGCTGAAATTATTTAGGTTCAACATAGCGTCCAGTAATGGAAACATATTGGTATATTTCATTATAAAGCATTAAAATATTTTTAGGAATACAAATCTTAAGAAACTAATTTTTGTAAGTTGATTTTACTATTAACTTTTCTTGTGATAAAATATAAACGATAGTTGAGGGCTATACTTTGTGGAATTCCATAGTATTGCACAAGGAAGAATTCAAATAACCTTGAGTTTCCACAGGATGGGATTCATCGCTATAGCTACACCGTAGCAGTAGTTCAGATGATGATGCTACAGTGTAGCAAAACTAGTCGGCATCAATACATTCTATCCTGTGGAAACGCAATGTATGTTGACTCTTCCTTGTATAGAAATAAATTTAAATTATTACCATCATCAGCTTTTCAATCATAACTCTGGTTGTTCACTACGGCCATCCATTCTTCTCCGCTCAGTGTTTTAAATCTCTCTCACCCTTTGATAGATTCTTTATTTTATACGGGGGGATCGAGATGGTGCGGGGGCTAACGTATATGCTTCCCACCCAGAGGGCCCGGGTTCAAATCCCGGCGGTTTTGAATATTTTTCAGAGATATCTCGATCCCTACTTGAGGTGCTTTGTGGAGGGCACTTTGAGTAAGTACGCCGTCCGTCGGATGGGACATTAAGCTGCGGACCCCTTGGCGCCATTCGTAAAGAGTAGGCTAATACCGACGCCGGGTTTCTCTCCACCCTTCATCCTTTCCTGTTCATTCCTATCCTGTTGCCTCCCATAAATACTACTACTTATTTTTTGGTCCTTAATCTCTCCTGTTTTCATTTGTCTTGGCCGTAGCCTTTGTGGAATCTTACCTTCAACATTATTCCCTTCTATTGTTATGCTTCTAGCTATTCTTCGTCGTGCCTCAATATGTGCCCGGTTAACATTGAATATACATTAAGGTAATATAATTTGGCAATTATTTGTTCAAGAGATGAATACAGTCTCCACATCAAACAATTTTAACTTCCTTAGCGACGGTGAATCAATAATCACACCCCGCGTCCTATTTTCGATCATCTTTTATAAACTGCCCTTTATGAGCATAAATAATGTCGCTGTCCCTGTAACATCATAAACAAACATGTCTGTCTTCTATTGACCATAAATCAATTTTAATTCCATGCATATGAAGCCATTGAAAAGAGTATTCATTTATTTCCCCCATGAGCTTCATGCATTAGAGCGCGAACCATTTCGAATTAAAAAAAAAAGTATTTCTCGCGAAGGGTGAGGTGGTTGGGATGCTGAGAGCGGGCAGGGCCGTGGGGTAGGGGCCCTCGGGTGCAAATAACTTGAGAGGGGGGAAGGGGAGGAGGAAGAAAAGGAAGGAAGGTAGGGAGTCTAGGCGGTAGACGTAGATTGGGAAAACCGCGGGGAGGAGGTCCCAAAGGAAAAAGAGAGAAGAGAGGGGGAGAGAGTTCCCACGAGTCTCCCTCACCTCCCCTTCCCCCGTTCTCGTGGCTGGCGAGAGGGCGTCGCACTCTTCCCCCCCCCCTCCCTCTCTCCCTCGGTGGAAAGCTTTTCGTATCCAATTGGAATCGAATGCCACCGCGCGTAGTGAAATGTGCCCCAAACAATGACTGAAAACAGTCACCTATGGCGGCGATTCGCATTAAAAATTGTCGGGTATTCAGAGCCATCGATCGGACGACGAGGGAAAATACTCGAATAAAAAAAAAACGCCAAGATGAGTTGTCTTCCTAGTCAGTTTAGACCTCAACCTTGGCCACGTGCCACGTATATTTTTTTTATTTATATACACCCTGCAAGCCACCACCAGGGCGTGTGGCAAGGGGTGAATACACACCAGGCTAATTTTACCCGAACATGACCCTATTGCGGTCGAACAATGGTATTATGATCCCATTCGTTCGTGTAATAAATGACATCTTAAACATATCTGTTCTACACGTAATCTCTCTAATTTTATTAGCATGATCGCAGTACGATGGGGGTAATAATATATTTTCAACATCACTGCTAAAGAGACATCCTTCCAATTTATTCAAGAGATTCAATCTGTAATTTAATCTTCGCTCCGTGAGTGATTTCCAGCCTAGCTGCTCTAATATTTTGGATACGCTACTAAGTTTGCCATAACAACGCTCTATAAATCTAGCTCCTCTACGCTGCACACGATACAATTCGGCAGTTAACCCAACTTCGTGAGGATCCCATTTACTTGCAGAATATTCTAAATGAGGCCTAACCAGCGAAAAATAACATTTTTCTTTGACCTTTTCATCAAATTTAACAAGTAATCTTCTAATGAATCCCAATTTTTGTTAGGTTGTCCACATATTCCCCGTATACGTTTCACCTAAGAGAGATCGTGAGTGAGGTTAACGCCTAGGTATTTAATTGAGTCAACACATTCCATTTCGGTGTTCCCAATGCAGTAGGCGTTCGTGAGGCAATTGCTCTCTTTCCAAAAATTTATGACTACATACTTTTTAAAGTTTAATTCTAATTTACGCTTTAATTAGTAATTTTAGTCATGTCCTTCTGAAAATCACTCAAATGAATCCGATGGTTGGTTTGATAAGTAAGGGTAGAACTCAGCTAATGATGATTCCTTATGCAGCGTAAAAACAATTCACGTATGAATGGAAGGGGCCTCTTACATTTAGTTCCTACTTTCCTTTACCTGTGGTCTCCAGGGATGTTAACTATCTGGTACTCCATCGTTTCAAGTTTTTGGATTGAACAACGATACGTTTCTTTTCCTCCCAGAAAGACATGGCACTGGCAAAATATTACAGCTTAAGTGAGGCTGAGGGTATCCACAATCATCGTGAATGGAACCTGCGGTCACCAGTTTAACCCTCCGCCCACGCTCTAATAATATTCAATATTAAACTGAGGTGTTCCGTCTGGGTAAGTTGGGTGGCTTGGCGCCTCAACTCCAAGGTTGCGGGTTGGCCTCCCGCTTCGGCTCTTCGTCGACACCGGCGTTTCGACCGCAGCTAAACCTGATGTCAGTCCAAAGAGTGGTTCATCGGGATCCAACAGAAGTCACCGGAGACCTCCAAAGACCAAAAGTGATATATCAGTTCCCACGACAATTCATTCAATGAAAACCAAACCTGGTTATAAGACCAAATTTCATCTTCGATGACATTTTGTCTCATAACCAGGTGTTTTGAAACATCTTTGAAAATGATAATTCCGAAATAGCTATCGGTTTGCTTCTAATTAAACATAGGTCTGAAATATTTATGAAGTACACTAATTTCAACAATCAGAGTCGTTATGCTGGGAAAACATCGAGAGGTCCGGAGCTAAGAATCGGATACGTCAACAAAACGTTCTCCTTCTTTCGAGGGGTGTGGTGGAGACCGTGGGACGGGCGATAAACAAAACACAGCTGACCGGCCGGGGGAGGTAACGACATCAACGAGGCTGTTCTTGAGTACGCAAAACAAGAAAATAGAAGAGACCACCTCGTTCATCGGAAGGTGGCAAATTTCAGCGATAAAACCGTTTGCGGAAGGGGTAGGCAAAAAGAAAGAGAGAGGGAGGTCATATTGCTCTTTTTATTTTAGAGACAGCATGATTTGTGTTTTTTTAATAAAACGGGCGAGTCGAGGAATGGGGGGGAGAAAGCTCATCTCTGTGGGCACGGAGTACAACCCACCACGTCTCGGTTTGCGTAGCTCATTTTTTTTTTATTTTACCGACCCTTCCTCCGCAATCGTTTTCACCTCTTCCCCCAACACTGTGCCAAGAGGTCGAGAGATCTCCCTCCAACCCCTCTCCCTCTGCCTTTTCCTCCTTTCCTCCCTCCCCTCCCTCTACAGCCCCGTCCGCCCTAACCACTCTCCTCTCGGGAGCGGGCGAAGACAGGTTTTGATTGGGTGAATTCATTGTGAAGGAATGCACCCTTCCCAATGGCGCCTATCGGTCTTCTACCATAAGGCGTGAATTCGGCGTCACGTCTTACCCTCTCACGGACGGTGCCTTATTATCGTCCAGGAGAAAACGTCCCTGCGTTCAAATGAACAAATCATTGTTGGAAAGTCGTCAAATATTATCATAAATATCAGATCAATGAACAAGTCCAACATCCTTGCATACATTTCCTCTCGCCGGGTTATACGGCGGCGTCCTTGGGGTTGGGTTGAGGTCCGCTTTATGGGACAACCGAGCCATAACCGATGCCTAGAATTTTTTAGACATAACTTTGAGAGTTTCTCAGAATCGGAGAAACATTTAAATGAGTCCTTCCCGAAACATAAAACTTATAACTTCGTTCACAGGATAAACATAACTCTGCCATAAAATCCACGTTGGCGAGAAAGTGACAGATAAAACATTAGCTATATCTCTCGAGCGTTATATTTACGCATTAGCAAGCAAGTGAAATCTTAACTTAGAGAGGAATCCGAACGGAAAGTCTAAGGTGTACAAACAAAAGTGTAGGGAAATTAAGACCAGTGGTATAAACGACGAGGTCATATCCATATATATGTTATTAAAAGAGTATTCTGCTCAGAGCGTTGAAAAATCACCTTACTATTCGGCTCGATCGTCGATTAGAGTTGTTGGGATGGAGTGGTTAACAGTGGTCACGGTAGCCCAATGGACAGAACTCTCGGCTACTGGTCAGAGGAGACAAGGGGTCATTTCGATGACTTCGGACACCCCAAGCTTCAACCAGCAGCGTGATTTTTCGGATATTACATGTTCATACTCGTATTTAATGGAACCCGAATCATGCCACAGGGAAGCCAGAGACCTTCCATTTATTAATATCCTGTCAAAGGGAGGCTATGTATAATCCATATCAGACTTAGTCAAGACGCGAGCTCTACCCTCAACTATCCAAACCAAACAGCAAGTGATTTTCTGTTGAAAGAGTCATCCCCTTGCCATGTCATAAGACGTGTAAAATTCGCACATAGGAGTAAAGAAAGGGGTGCAATTCCTTTATCTGTGCCGCCATTAGTCTTCGGAGGTAGCCTTAGTGACCGTAAAATCACACATCTGAGACGCTAGCTGGGATTATCGAGAAGCATCACAGGTTTGATAGGTGTGTGTGTGTGTGGAGCTCATCTTTATACTACGCATTTATGATTCGTGACTTTCATGCATCAGGGTTACAAATGGGGCAGAGTTACTTTCACTACGCAGCCTAAGCCTTCCCTTAGACGATCTGGACGCGCTGAAAATTTATTTACAACTTGGGAGTGGTTTTAAAGGTTCGATTAAAACACCCAAATTTCGACGAGTACCCTTAAAAAAATCGTAACTTTGGAATTTGTAAAAAATTCTCCATTCCTACATCACTGCGTAATGAGCTTATTTTTAAAAACTCGACATTTTTCTCAGGTGAGAATTTCGTCAAGGGTTATAAGTACATTTTGCATGGGGTTGCGTGCACAGAAAATTCACGGTGACCGCCGAACCCCGACGATGCAGGTGTACGATATGTCGCATTAACGCCAAAAGCCATTTAAGCTGAAATGACCACCGCCATGAAGTACATGAACTCTCTGCCGTATTAAGGACATGATTCTAAAATTTATCAAAATCCACATCGAGCCTCGGTAGCGCAGTAGGCAGCGCGTAAGTCTCATAATCTTAAGGTCGTGAGTTCGATCCTCACCCGGGGCATGTTTTATATTGGTCATCGTATTCCGAGTTGGCATGGCATCTAGTTTTTTTTTGTTTTTCTAAACCTGTGAGGAAATACTGAATTTACCACTTATGCCATCACATTTTCAAAACACATTCGCAAAATATACAAGAGGGGAGAAGCTAGACGTCCAAATAAATCAGCCAGTCTTGTTATATCCTTTTGAAATAACAAATTTTCTACAACAAAGACGCGGTCTGAGTTGAACACGAACCCACGAATGTTGTCCCTGAATGCCATCTCGCTGTGCCCACTCGAATGATATCAGATCGGGAAACAGATTATAATTCATCATTTTTCAATAATAATAATGAATCGGAAAGATTAACTACTATATGCGTCGTGGTATGCCTATGAATAATCGCACCTCTTTAGGTTACACCTGCCCCTAATAATACGTTCAATTTTGGCGTACTCTTGAACTAAAACCTCAACATAGTATCCCGAAAGCCACTGCTAGAGCGTGTGGCAGGGGGTGATTCAACCACCAATGCTTGTATAAATAAAATTTTAATTTTGCCTGATTGAATATGGAATTTATTTTAAATTATCAGGATAATTTTAACTAAAGGTATAAACACTAAGGTTCTACGCAAGCAAGACGATATTTTAGCAACAGGATTAGCAATAAAAATAAGGTTAAATAAAAGGATGATGACGTACTATGCCAATTAGGATAAAAAAATGCTTTTTTCCCCTATCGCGATCATTCGCAGTTGTAGTGATACCTTTCTGTCTAAGGAGAAAAATGGCATTTTTATTCTACAACTAATTTCTCTGATATTTTTTCCTTTTTAATTTTCTCCAACCGTAAAACGACGGACCTAATAATAAATTTAAAATATCTCCTCTAAAAAGGCTATACCACACCAGTGTGAAAAATACACGGAATGCTAACTCTCTCGACGGAAAGAACTAGATTATTCACGCTCAAAAGATATCCAGGGCGATTGCCAAGAAAGTATTTCGAAAAGCGTTAAGCGAATTAAAAAAAAAATTATCTGAAAATTTATAGGGGACTCCAAAAGCATTATGGTTCCACATCAGATAGATTCAGGAAATTAGGTTAACAGTTCTAACATGTACTCCCGCACCGCCGTAAGGGCGTGTGGCGGGGCGTGTTAAGACACCAGCCATGCATGCATATGTATTCGAATATATATATAGTTATATATATATATATGTATATATATAGTTATATATATATATATATATATATATATATATATATATATATACACGAGGGTCATCCGGAAAGTAGTACCCGTTCGTGCCGCATGAAGTGCTGACGACGCGAGTAGCCGCTGGACGAGGTCAGATAGCTTCAGTGGCTTGTCTGCCTTCTCTGAGCCAAGTTGCGTGACGCTAGCATTGCCTGTGTTGTTTCTGTGATTGTTTACAATGTTTAAAAAAATTGAGAACGCCGCCAGTTGTGAAGTGAGGGCAGTGATTAAATTCCTCAATGCAAGAAACGTTCGCCCATGTGATATTCATCGCCAATTAAAGGAGGTGTATGGAGACAATGTAATGGACGAGTCGTCTGTTCGGCGGTGGTGTCGCAACTTCAACATGGGGAGGGGGAACACACACGACGATGAGCGTTCGGAGAGACCGTCTGTCATTACAGACCAACTGGTGAGCTCAGTTGACGAATTCGTGAGGAACGATCGGCGCGTCACAATTGATGACATCTGTGAGCATTTTCCCAATGTTTCTCGAACAATTGTTCATGAAATTGTTAAACACCATCTGCATTATGCAAAAATTTGTGCAAGATGGGTCCCTCGCGTATCTCAATGAGCTGGCGGCGAAGGACTATGCAGCAGGAATACAGAAACTTGTCACACGTTATGACAAATGCCTTAATTTGCTTGGAGATTATGTTGAGAAGTAGTTTAAAGTATCCTCTTTCAAATAAAATTTTTTATGTTTGTTAATATTTACTTTTGTGTCTTTATTTCACGAACGGGTACTACTTTCCGGATGACCCTCGTATATATAGTAGTAGTTTTGAGGGGAGGCGACCGACAGCTAAGGTCATTTGCGCCATAGGGGAAGGACAGGAAAGGATGAAGGGTGGAGAGAAACCCCGGCGTCGGCATTAGCCTACTCTTTACGAAAGGCGCCAAGGGGTCCGCGGCTTAACGTCCCATCCGACGGACGGCGTACTCACTCAAAGTGCCCTCCACAAAGCACCTCAAGTAGGGATCGAGATACCTCTGAAAAATATTCAACACCGCCGGGATTTGAACCCGCGCCCTCAGGGTGGGAAGCCAGCACGTTAGCCCCCGCACCATCTCGATCCCCCAATATATATATATATATATATATATATATATATATATATATAAATATATATATATATATATATATATATATATATATATATATATATATGTGTGTGTGTGTGTGTGTGTAAAGTGTAATGTTATTTCATAAACACTTATTTTGAAACTCACTATCACAGAATTAAGAACGTTTTCGTGGATGAAACAGCAAAAAAAAGTCCGATCCAATGTAAAGTTTGAAGTTTAGGTAACAGATACCATCAAGCACATGGAATCTATTTCCGATTCCTAAAATTTACCGAGATACATATCAATACTTTTCACAAACCCCTGTCGTATAACCAAAACCTATGTACATAAGCCCCATCATTAGATGCAATAATACCCGGGTCCTGTGACTTAGTAACGGGTTAACGAAAGCTTCCCATCAATCAGTAAATTCCAACGTATTACAACAAAATTTAAGGAGCGAGTTTTATTAATAAATAGCTGAGTAAAATTTAGGATTTTAAAGTTTCTATTTGGATAGAGCGTAATGTTATGTGTTTTGTAAACCACGCAACCTTACGCTTTGAGGCAAGGTGATGGGGTTATGTTTAGGGGTTTTCGTGTCTTGGGGGTGAAAGAGAATGAAGGAAATAAGTAGGACGGAGAGGAAACTAAATGATGAAGTTTTAAATATGTTGAGAGAGGAGTTGCTGGGTGAAATCCGAAGAAGAGGAAGAAAATGTGAGCGAAGGAAATATTGAGAAATAATGTGGGATGTTTCTAAGACTATAACAGGGGGGAAAATGCTAGACATATGGGGAAGAAGAAAAAAAGTAAAATTGTCCTTTTGGATGGCACGAAGGCAAGTAGGAGGTGCCTATGACTGAAAAGCTAAAGACAGGAGGGAAAAGGCAAGAATGATTCGATTGTCGAAAATACAGGTCGAGTTAGACTTGCGTAAAAGCGCGCGCATGCTTAATAATATTTGAAAATTCGAAAACAAAATATGACTCACCTGTATTTTCCTTCGGAAAACATGAGTCTTTCCTTCATTTAATTTGAAATTTTAATTTAAAAAAGAATACCGTTAACCCCACGAAGCAAAGTCCAACGTCTAGCTCTTGCCACCAGGAAATACGCTGATTGTGAGGTAATTCATGGCGTGGAGGAGGATGTTCTGTGTCCAACGAATCAGCGAGGTATCTGGATGAAGACTCACGCCTCCTGAAGGCGCCATGTAGTGGAAACGTGGTGGCTGATTGTTTTAGGGACTACGCCCCTCCTCACCTTTTGGAATTGTCTCGTTAATGTGATTGACGGACCTTTTGGGGCACACCCCCTCCCCACCACGCGGTGACACGTACAAATACACGATAGTAGTGGGGGGGGGGAGGTGTGCCCATTTTTGGGGCGCTGTTGCGCCCGAATACCACCCTGGAGGAAGCGACTCCACTACATCCGGTTCGCCACGGACGCTAGTACTGACACGACGCTAAGAAGGATAGAGGGTGGGGGGGGGGCAGTCACACACGCCGGCCTCCCCAAGGGGGTCCATTACTGTCGTCATTCTTCTCATTCACCTTCTTTTTTTAATCCAAGTTTATTGGGCGGGGATACTCGGGGGACGGTTGACAAATAAAAAGGATCTAGGAGTCCCGGGAGGGATCTCCTATTGATGGGAATGGAGTTCTGGAGTTAGTTTTTTAAAAAATGCAGCCTTAAACGAAAACGGTATGTTGTTTTGTAAAAAACGATACAATTATGTATAATTGAAGGCACAGTTTTATAAGTACAGGTCAAAGAATTAGCTGACGTGCTTTAAGAAAAGAAAAATTACTAAAAAAACTGAGCTGACCCCATCGAGGAAAAACTCGGGTGTTGGTTTTTATGCTAATTGAAAAAAAGTAATTTGAAAAAAACGGCTCACCACTTTTAAAGAAAATATAGATATACTACCTTGATCAAAAAGTTCCCGGAATAACCACCGTGTGGCGCTCCCATCGTTCCGATTTGAGTTCTGTTTTTTTGTTAAATTGGTACATCTGTTGTTGATATTCCCTTTAAATCTTAGTGTCATAACTTGACATTTGCAAAAGTTACGTAGCCAAGAGTACATCTATCTCTGTGTGTGTTGGCGATTTTTTACAATTGCAGAAATGGATTTAAATTTGCAACAACGAACTTGTATTAAATTTTGCGTAAAAAACGGATTTAGTGGCGCACGGACGTTGGAAATGTTGGAAAAGTGTTTCGGCAACGATTCTCTAAAAAAAACGGTCGTTTACCAGTGGCACGAGCGGTTCAGAAGTGGTCGTGAGTCAATCGAAGATGATGAACGCAGTGGCAGACCATCGACATCGAAAGTCGGTGAAAAAATTGATAAAGTAAAAGAAATGTTGGTCAATAACCGCAAATTAACCATCAGAGAAATAGCGGAGGACTTGAACATTGCCTATGGATCCGCCCAAGACATTGTGGTTAATGATTTGGGTTTCCGTCGTGTAGCATGCCAAAAGACCTCAATTTCATGCAAAAAAGAGACCGTGTTGACGTCGCAAAAGACATGATTTGCGAGGCTGAATCCGATCCCACATTCATCAAAAGGATCATTACTGGAGACGAGACGTGGGTTTATGAGTACGACACGCAATCCAGACATCAGGCAAGTGAATGGCGTTCACCAAATGAGCCGAGACCAAAAAAACCACGTCGTTTTCAGTCAAAAAAGAAGGCAATGCTGACGGTTTTCATGGATTACAACGGTGTAGTGCATCATGAATTTTTGCCAGAAGGCCAGACAGTAAACAAAGAGTATTATTTGGGCGTTATGAGACGTTTGCGTGAAGCAATTCGCCGAAAGAGACCAGAAATGTGGGCAGAAAACTCGTGGATTTTGCACCATGATAACGCACCGTCGCACAGTGCTATCATTATTCGTAATTTTTTGACGAAAAATGCAACAAATACCATCCAACAGCCACCGAATTCACCTGATTTGGCTCCCTGTGACTTCTTTCTGTTCAATCGAGTTAAAAAACCATTACGGGGAACGCGTTTTAGCAGCCGAGAGGAAGTAATGGAAAAATCGCAGGAAGCACTGATGGACATACCGAAAACCGAATATAAAAAATGTTTCGAGGATTGGATCAAGCGCTGGCATAAGTGTGTTGCAGTCGATGGGGATTACTTTGAAGGGGACAATATAGATTTAGATGAATAAACTTGTATTTTTAATTTTCTGAATAAATTCCGGGAAATTTTTGATCAAGGTAGTATGTATACATTATTGAAGAAACACCGACTACATACATGAAATAACAAGGAGACGTTCATTACTGATAGCCATTAAGGATAAAACCAAGTTAAATTTCACATGAAGGAAATTTGGTGGATAATTTAACAAATCAGGACTTCGAAAACGATATGTTAAAAAAAGTCTTATTTCATATGTGAAAAAAAAGGATGATCACATTGGTAAAATAATTTGGTGTAGCGCTGAGTAAAAGAGTTCTTCTCCGTAACAATGTACTCCTATTATCAATCCGATTCAAAAATTTTGTTCTTCATACAATATGGTGTCGCTGATTTTCAAAAATAAATTGAGAACGAAAACTTATATCAATTCACTTCAATGAAGATCGAGTGTAGTCTTTCGAATTTCCAAAATGTGAATCTTATTGAAATATATCCACATATCTAATACACCTCAGTCTCTTCTTCGTATTTCTACTTTTATATTTTAAATTATTAAACAGACCTATCTCACGTTCAAAATTCCATTTTTGAATTGCTTACCAGAAATTACTAACGTACTCTCCGGTAGTCAGTCTCCGTACATAGTCCCGAATCGCCATCCAGTTTACTTCCGGAATATATTTTACTCGATATATTTCCACCATGTCTTTAATTAAATGCATTTAAATTGAAAAAAGAGGAGACTTCCGTTACTCAGAGAGATAACGTAATGGTTTCCCGTTGCCTTCCACATTGCAATGAATGCAATCTTTTTCCCACAACTGCAGTGAGATATTTCTACAGCAACCACTTCGTTATCCATCATCATTCACACGAACCATCGTTCACCTTACTTGAGTAGCTGACCCATACTACGGGATAATCGGCTGCTTTAGGTGCGATGATAGCCTCTGGGAAAGTTCCGGCACCTTACCGGCGTTTCCTATTATTTTTAGACCACTTAAAGATAGACTTCGACGCCCACTTACTGTAGGATTGGCGCCGCTTATTATCCACGATTTCTCATTCGTTGAGCTACCCTCCCTTACTGCATGACAGAAACACTCTTCGTCTAATCTAAAACTCTCCCATCTACCTCGAATTCATCCTTTGTCTCTAAATTTCTCTTAAATTCACATCCCATCCAAGGAAATTTTCTTCCAACTTCTGTCATCATCTTACGAATTTCACTCTAGCATTGGGCAAATAATTTTCAATTGTCAATATATACGAGTATATATATATATATATATATATATATATATATATATATATATATATATATATATATATATATATATACCCACACACATATACATATGCACACACACGAGCGTATGATAAGAAGATGGGATATTGGCGGAGGTTTTTGAGGAATTTTTTTTCAGAAAAATAAATGTGAAGTGTGTTGAACACTCACACACATGCACAAAATAATTCGGCAAACTGAAAACACAGCGATGCACTTGATCAAGTCCCTTCGGCGACTGATACCTGAGGTTGTGCATTAAGCAGTCGTGGTTTGGCATTCGTGGGAGCATTTCTGTTAGATTCTTGAAAATAAACGTGAAGAGTTTTAGCCTATACCTTTTTTCGATAGTCCTCGCCCGCTTCAAATGAACAATGCGGGCATATAATTCATTAAATACATTTTTTATGTATAAAACACAATTGTCTGAAGAGACCATTCGAAAGCGCACATCGAATGATATGTTTAAATGGATTAATTCTACCATTGTGATACAAATGACGAAGAGAAGGAGGTCATATGATTCTGAACCCCATCTAAACCAGCCTCCGACCCCACTACATACAGTGGGCACCAATTTATTCGTCCAACTCCACTCTAACCGTCCCGTCCTTTTTCTGGACGCCCGGTGACTTTAACGACCGGCGCCAGAGGAAACTTATTTATTACTCGAGCCGTTCTTCGGGCTGCGGTTGGGAATGATATCTCAAAAGAGTTTATAGGAAAACGGGAACATTGAACGTACTTCATTTCAATCTGTGTCAAGTTCAAGTGGTCTGCACTTACTTAGCCAGGGGAAAGTTTTGACGATCAACTAACGATGAAAAAGGATGTTTTGGCATAGCATTGCCGTTACTGCGGATGTGGTTTTATCTATCATGCGGATGTTTTATGCGACACCGAAGAAATTTTGAAACGCATAAAATAAAGTCCAATTACTTTTCCCGTTACGTTTGTTGGCGGTGGATGAGTTTATTCGTCCCATCTCTTCTCAGTTTCAACCAATCAGAAACAGGAACTACCCCCGCTAACAAGAATGCGTGAATTTCACGAGTCATCGGATTTACACATGGTGAGCTGCACCCTCACCTATTTGTAGCCAACCTTTGGGTTAATGACTAAGATATTCTTGAGGAGGAATCAATTAACAGTCAATAATATGTCAGAACTCCATGGCATGGCCACCGAGGAGATAGTAACACTAGACTTTCTCAAGAAAGTATTATTATTTTGTAGTTTTTCGTATAGGTAGGTTTTGGGAAGACACAAAATTAACACCTTAGGTTTCTCAGCTTCACCAAAGACACAACCTGACAACCCACACTATAATAAACCCTTATTTAATCCTGCACACTTCCTTCCTCCCATTATTCCGTCCAACAAGTCTAACCTTTCCCTTCCTTGTTTCCCTAACGTTCTCTCCTCTATGTATAGCACAGTCTTCAATATCCCAAAACTAATCAGAATGCTCTGCATATACCTTTCCTGCCTCTTCTGGATTTCTCCCAACAACCCGCTCTCATTCCCCAATTAGCCTAATACCTCTACGTTTGTTTTCCTTTCTGTCAATTTCATTTTTTCAATCCTTTTTCACACCCACATCTCAAAAACTCCAATCTGAGCCTATCACAATGCTTCAATGATCGATTTTCGTCGCCATAAAAAACCAAGATCCACACTAATTTTTTTAAAAGAATTAATGTCAATCAGAATTGAATAGAAGTGAAAATAGCGATTACGGGGTCAGTTTGAGTGGTACCTCTTCGTTCAGTGCGTCCTCGTATTACTCGGTAAACTTAGGACAATAGGATGAAAAAATGTTGGACCAGACCGTGTTTGTAAAAGAAAGGCTCAATTGTCCCGGGTACTTCATTCAAAGAATCCCATTTGAAACACAGGAAGCAGGCGATGCATTATTCATTTTTAATTCGTCCCGGTTTCACTTTTCCGTTATTAAATGGAATCATGAAAACCTTCACCGTTATGAGGGTGAAATATTTTTCGTGCTTTTGAAACCTTTACCAGTAGGTTTATACGTTGAGGGCTGAGACTATGGGACGTCACACCCATAAAGACGAAGACCGAGATGGACAGGAGTAATGAAAAACGGACAGCGGCTTTAGTTTGCTCGATAAACAGGACAGAATGACGGTTAAGTTCCTAGACTGTCAAATATTGGCCCTTCGCAAGTGTTTTCTGAAAACAAACCCTTGGAGAAATTTTGGAAATCGTCCTAAGCAAGTTCATATACCCTTTCCAACTACAAGCCAATGTTCCTTCGCTCCTAAAATAAAAAAGATTATTCAATTATTAACTTAACGTACAAGTGAATTCTAACTTATATTTGCTCCCATTTATCACAGGATATTTTCAATGTAATGTGCTACGTAAATATTAGATGCAATGGACCAGCTCCGACATTTTACTATGGTAGGCCTCAAAAAATATTTTTACAACGCCAAGTATTAAAAACGAAGTTTTAAAAACAAACCAAGTCTATTTAATAGTATTTTAATAGAAACAAATAAATGATAAACAAAATGTCAGACATAACAACGGTAAACAGTTCCCGAGTTCATTTTCGTTATATTTTATGAACTTTTTCTGTATTTGGCTAGCCTATTTCAAACATGCAGATTTAAAGAATTATTTATAGTATTTATGAATGCATAGTTCGTTTACGCTATTCGCAGGGGTTAGGTACAGAGGCTATAATATAAAAATGACTATATATATATATATATATTTATTTATTTATTTATTTATTTATTTATTTATTTATTTATATATATTCACATATCTATACATATATATTTATATGTATATTTATATACACACATATATACATATATACATGCATATATATAAATATATTTATATATATAAATCTATAAAATGAATTATAAAAAGCAATCACATAATAATGACATCCTATGTACATGTTTAAAGAGTTGATACGATGATTTTTTTCTTATTCTCAATTTCAGAAACTAGTTCTTCAATCATTATTCCATAAGAACGCTTCTGTAACATAAATATTTTTTTGAAAGTGTCGTCTACATCGCTACACTTTCATACAATTAAGGTATCCAAGGACACTTAAGGGAAAAGGGTGGTGATGAACTCATTTTTATGGGACATCTTACAAGCGTGAAGAAAAGGTAACATTTGATACCATGGTGGCAGATCCTCAAAGGCACGAAAATATAATTTTCACTTGAATCTTTCCCCTTACTGTTCCAGAGAATTACTTGCGGGGAATAGGAGTCCTCGGGTTCGGGAGTCGAAAAAATCGCTACGATACGGCACTTTTGCGATTCACAGTCAATTGTCACACATTCGCAAGAGTAATATCGGTGAGATCGAGTGATCAAGTTGAAGCAGACAAGGCGGAGTTGGGATAACCCAGTGGTACCGATTCCAGAGCGGGGAAGGATGGGGTGGGGTGAGGGGGGGATGTTTTGATTCGATAGACAGGGGATGAATCGAGTCTCCGTCGCGTTTGAAGGCCAGCTTGGAAAAGGTTAATATCGGGTTCGAAGGAGGGAGGGAGGAGGGTGGAGGGAGGATATCGAGCACTCCCGAGAGCCTCTCCTCCACTTTAGAACCCACTTACCCCGTTCGCCAAACACGGTCGAATTAGCGAAAGGGATGTATTTATTAAGGACGGGCGACGACACGAAGGAACACATTCCCGAGACGTGGTCAGCACGACCTCATCTCCCACAGTTTTGTTTTTTTTATGGCCAACGAGCTTAAAAAGGTAACCCCTGCCCCTCTTCGACGGCGACGATGACGGATGGATAAATAAATGTCAAAATTCCCCAGCAAGTAGTACTCGGATAATTGCTACAGAGGAAATAGCAATAAAATCCCTACAGAAAATCTACATTAAACCGCCCACTTCACTCCGATTTTTGCAAAGCTTTGACTATGTGAAAGTTGGCAAGTAGGCATGACAACCTGAAGGAAATATATTTATCTTCTAATTCGCCGATTGTTGGAGAAAGTGAAGTGTGTGCGCACACACTGGTGATTTGAATGGTGGAGTGAAAACGCGATTTTATCAACCACACGTTCAGCGAAGTATTTATGGCATTTATGCAGTAAAATTATGGTGAATAAATGTACAAATATAATGCATGTATGAAATAATAACAGGATGGTGCGTAGATGTGGATGGTGTTATATATATATATATATATATATATATATATATATATATATATGTATATATATATATATAATATCTTCGAAATGGAACGCTCTTCGGCGACACACAAATATATAAAAACACAGATGTAGATTTTTAGAATATAGAGATACAAAGAAAGGACACTCACAATTTGTTATTTTACGTTTCGACAGCACGGCTGTCGTCTTCAGAATCGTAGGATTGTAGAGACCATATATATATATATATATATATATATATATATATATATATATATATATATATATATATATATATATATATATATATATGTATATATGTATATATAGGTGTATGTATGTATATATATATATATATATATATATATATATATATATCAAATGTATAACACTTGAACACAGACAAAAACACTCAGAAACACACAAAAAAGAGACTCACTATTTTTTTGTGTGTTTCTGTGTGTTTTTGTCTGTGTCCACGAGTGCTAAGTGTTATACATTATTATTCACGTCCGTGAGACTTTAAAAAAGTGTTTTATATAAGTATAAGTATACTACAGAAGTAAGGATCTGTGCCCCTTTTTCAAATCCGATAGTTTTCCAAAGCCAATGTTTATCTTTTCAAAATGCCATTGATTAATTTTTTAATATAAGTCCTGGAAGGGAATATTTCGCCAATATACATTACACAAAGCGTAAATACTAGCATCATAATTAGCACATTGAACCAAACTGGATTTCTTGTTGTAAACCAACAACAATAGTCAGCTACCCAAGAGGCAGCGAGTAAATATATTACCTCAAGCTATGGTTTCGCACAGTACTGAATTGTGTATTGATAATTTTATGGAGTAATAATGACTTTTTGGAGAAATTAAAAAAACACTGAATCACCGTTATCGCATCCATTAGAATAAATTAAACCATTTTTATTCATTCAATCGACCTTAAGAGATAGGCTTTGAGAATGAGTCACAAATGAGGAGTGTTCAAGAGCCCACGAATGCCACCCTTCATAAGTGGGATCGCAAACAATCTGGGGGCACTGTCCGATTTGATTTTCATTTCCTTCCGCGAGTTTTCGCTATTCGGTTGATTTTTAACTTTGATGGCCCCTTTCGGTCAGGAATACATATGCGCACGGCCCACTTGATTATTTCCGTTTCGTCTCTTTTCCTACTGTCATTTCTCATCGTTTCCTTTTCAGTAAAATCGTTACGAATTCATTTTGCATCGAGTTGCACCCAGGTTACCTTTCTCTTCGTTATCACCGCCCGGTTTTTCCGCCCAAGTACCGCCAACCTCCTCCCGAAGTCGTAGATCCGCTTCATTTCGAACATTCATCCTATGTGTTCCCATCCCTTTTCCTTATATCTATTTCCGTGTGAATGAATAAATATAATATATATATAATATATATATATAATATATATAATATAAATATAATATACAATATATATAATATATATAATATATATAATATATATAATATATATAATATATATAATATATATAATATATATAATATATATAATATATATAATATATATAATATATATAATATATATAATATATATAATATATATAATATATATAATATATATATTATATATAAGTGGGTCGTGGTAGTCCAGGGTATAGAGCGTTGGACTGCTGACCGGAGGGTCCCGGGTTCGAGCAAGGCACTCTGGGCACCTGCAGCTCCACCCAAGCTATGTGATATTTCGGGTACCAGGTCTTCCTGAGAAACCATAACCGGCACAGGGAAAGGAACTGGCCCCCCTACCCTGATGTGTGAATTTCACATGCCGTATAGGGCTTAGTACTGGGTGAACTCTACCATCACCTACCAAACCGACCTTCGGGTTGATTACTGTGTTTATGGGTTTATATATATATATATATATATATATATATATATATATATATATATATATATATATATATATATCCCGGTCAAGGAAATATTTTTACTCTTGTGATCCGTTCGATTCCGCCTTCACCACCTCTATTGTGTTCGTCCTTCATGTGTGTTCCTATCCCTTTTCCTTATATCTGTTTCTGTATACATGAGTATTTATTCGCCGTTTGGCGGGATTTCGTGTTTGTATGTATGTATATATATATATATATATATATATATATATATATATATATATATATATATATAAACCACACGAGCGGCACAATAATGGGCTGACACAATATAACACAAATAGAATAGAATAGCAACATTTAAAAGGACACTCACACGGTAAATTGTTCGTCTCACTTGAAGAAGGCCTATGAGAGGGCCGAAAGCTCGAACAATTTACCGTGTGAGTGTCCTTTTAAATATGCTATTCTATTCTATTTGTGTTATATTGTGTCAGCCCATTATTATATATATATATTCTGGGATTGTCTATATTTACTCGAATTAGCAATGAATGGAAGAAATTGGGAGCTTCCGACCAGGAGATGGCAGAGGTCAATCCGTGACTCCATCCTCAGATTGAACGGGTTTCGGACAGATCTGTAAACGTAGTGTGTAAGAATCATAAAAGACTTCATGCATTGAAATGAACGTAGTCAAAAACCTTTCGACACCGTGCCCTGCGTTGAAAGGCGATTGCACTCCCAAGTCTTTATGGAACGGTGGTTGACAGAGAGAGAGGTTGTATCTGATTCACACAAGTGCATTACAATAGTAAACATTGGAGAATCGGCCTTGTTGGCGTCGTTGCCAAATCCCGCAGACACTCGTCTGCAGTGACTTTGTTTGCAAACGACCATTCACTTCCCACCTTGGAGACCCAATTGAGTACAAGAATGGAGTCCTTAAAGATATGAATGAAAAAAATGAAACATAAGCGTCCGAGCGTTAGCTCAATACCCTCGAATTACAAGCCACTCGTCGAAACATAATAGACTAGCCATCCCACTTCATTGAATCGTTATTTGTATTGAGGTGTTTTTTACATGATCCTTCAATTAACAATGAAAAATAATTTGCATTTCATTCTGTGTCATCATAAATAACTAACGATATTGTTTTATCAAAACACAAAGGAATATGCATATATTATTTTCTCAACAATGTATTTTTTCAACAATGCGTATTTTTTTATTTTTTTCAACAATGTATAAATTCCTTCTCCCAGCCTGCTAATTTATCAATGTTACCAATCCTCCTCCTCCACCTCCTCTTCCCACCTCAACCAATCCTTGCTTTCCTCCCTCCCTCCTCTTCCCCTCCGTCCAGAGCTATATATACTATGTTTGACTTGTATTTTTACCTGATGATGTGATACCATAACGAAACCATGGTCGTAAATGAAAGTTTTTTTATGTGGAAAAGCCAAGTGGTTTAATTTTAAGTTCAATATGAAGAATTTCCACCAAGTAACGCCAGAAACTCTTTTATTTAAAACACAAAGGCTTTCTCGAACGTTCTCCTGCATTTTGTCGATAATCTAAACGATCGATAGCCGAATCAATAGTCGATCATAGCTAATAGAATATTAATAATCCTGGACTATTAAAAGTTCACAATGGATCCCACCGATTCAGCTCAAATGCGTCTGCGTACCCTAGAATTTCCAGTTTTTCAAGAATTAAAATTTTTTCAAGTCGTTAAAATTTGATGAATAATAAAATTTACATTGCAAAAACTAAACTTAGGATGACGTTTTTTTCATAAAATCACTGAAATAATTCCTTGATGCCTGTGAAAGGCGTTTTCAATTTTCAATTGTAGATTATGTAAATAATATCAGTTTTTATGAAACGAACAAAAATTAATATCAAAAACCTATTAATAACTCTTTCGAACGATATCTTACCCACGGTTAGGCTGTTGAGCCGTTCAAATGTAAATGATGAACACACTAAAAAGGGTCTTGCAGAAATAATAAATATACTGTTCATTCTATATTTATTAGCGGTAGTATGCCGGATTATTTCAGGTTTTCCATTGATTCAGATGTTAGACAAATACAGTACAGTATCCTTTATGCCCAGACTAACATTTCACAAAAATCCAAAGATTCCACAGTGCAACAAATCATTCTTAAGTAATGCGTACTTTCTACCTCTGTTAATTTCATCCAAAACGCTTAATCCTTCCTCCTTCCTAGGGATTGTGGCTAGAGGGACTATAAATTCTCAATCTTGCCCCAATAAAGTCTTTAAATAAATAAAAATAAAAACACTCTTTCCCTATATTCTCACTTCTATGTGTCATAGCCTTCAGCATCCCATTACCTCTCTCAGCATGCATATACCCTGCCTTCTTCGAATTTCTCCTAATGACTTTATTCCTCCTCCCCTGTCATGTCTCCTAAAACTTCTTCATTCGTTTTCCTTTCCGTTAATTTAATTCCTCCGTTATTAACCAATTCACACTAATGTAAGTGTTTATATTCTAACCCAACAAAACATTTAATAACAATCATGAAATTGACTGGGGAAAAGTTCGGATGAATGATACTGCACGTGTTTCTAATTTTAGTGTGGTTGTAAACGATGGACAAGCGATCCTTGAATATTTTGGCAGTATTTGATTTTGTCTCTATCTTTTAGGCCTGACAAAAATCCCAGTGAGGACGAGACAGAAGCACTAGTCTTTCTCCCTCTTTCCGCACAAATAACCATTAGGTTGACTCTTTCCTCAAAATTACCCTGCATAGGCAGCCTACCTTGACAAGGGTAGTTTTTGGACAATCCTAGTATTTATTTTACCAAGTATCGCGTGAACTTTCTCTTGTTGGCTCCGTATTTTTTTTCATTCTTCAATTCTTTCTAATTTCCACCCACCTTCGTGTGAAAAGCACAACTCCTTGCCTTTCTCCACCGCGCTTGCCTAACATTTTGCTTTGTCTACGGCCTCTCATATATCTTCCACCCACTCACTCCTTTGACCTCCTGTGGATTTCTTTCAGCAAGGTTATATAAACAAACACATATATAAGGAGAATTTAAACATGTGAGGACTACAAATGTATAGATTTTGATCAGATTCTATGCTTGAACCCCTTTAAAAATACCTACAGCTGAACCCTAGAAAGTAATAAAATGCGTATCTTTCTGAACTGTTTTCTTGCAAGAAATAAAATGCGTAACTTTTTGAACCGCCATGAACTAGGCCAAATGTATGCCCTACCGCATGAACCACTTGTACAATTTTGGCCAAATTTGAGAGTGCGCTGTGCCTTTCCATCTCATAGTCGAGTGCCCTACCCCCTTCGCTTCGGAACAATCCTTGGCTGCACCCCGGGGTCACCGTTAGTTCATTAAGTCCGTCAGCAACAATGCGTACGCCCACCAGAAATCTTTCGGCGCACGGATTATGGAACAGATGATGTAACTCTGGCTGGCAGTAGGCATTGCCGGGTGAACGTTTATGTATCGACGGTGGCATCTTTCTGCAAAGACGTTTAAGGATGTAGTGGTCTTCCCACTCGCACCACCCCCAGCCCCCTTCGAGGCGTTTTCACGACATCCCTAGCCCCCCATCCAACAGCTATAGGCGCCCACGACCACATCCCTCCGTAGCGACGCCCCCGTGACAACAAACACGCTCACCACGCAACCGGAGACTTCAACGCCCGAATGTAACAACACGCACGCACAACCCCCCCCCGTTTAAGTGAGAGGAGGATTCGCCCACGTTGAACGCGAGCGCATAGCACACACGGCGGCCTCAGACGTCACCGCCACCACGACCGAACCCCCCCCCCCAATCCACCGAAACGTTCTTCTTATATATATATATATATCTATATATATATATATATATATATATATATATATATATATATATACATACATACGTGTGTGTGTGTGTACAAAAAAAGAACCTCCTGCTTCGCGCCATCGCCAAATAAAGGAAGAAGGCAGCTCGCGCGCGAGGGGGGGGGCAGGTTCTAATCTAGGGATGGAGGAGAGGGAAGATGTGACCTTGAGGGAGTCGAGAGCGCGAGGAGGAAAGGAAAAGGCCCTTCGCTTCTTCGTTCGTTTCTTTACACTTCTCTTTCTCTTCTTCCCTCTCAGAGTACCTGTTCACCGCCGCCCTCCCCCACCGCGATGAGCCACAACCGCCCCTTTCTCTCAAGCACCGTCTCCCACGCACCGGGCATCGCCTACATGGCAAAGCAGCACCCCACCACCACACACACACACTTTGACTCGAAGAAATCGGCGATAACCCCCTTGATCAATTTCATACGCACATTTGTGTGTTAACTGCATAATAATGGTAGATTCGCCCATTATTGCACTTGAATTAGTTAATTTAAATAATTGCTTGAAGAAATGCAATATATAGTCCTGTTGCCCACGGACGTTTCGGGATTGTCCTAAAATGCATGGCTCTCAACCAAATCTTCCTTATTTACTCGCAATAGATGGGCTCTCATTAATATTTGTGTTTGTCAAAGTGTGATTATATCTGCATGTGCAGAAAAACTTTCAAAAAATTCCCCAATGCTTCCATTCTTCATTCAGAGTCGATAGCGTGGTGTTCGAAGTCAGATGAATTTCGACTGCCTGCTCCTGTAAGCTGCAGCAGTAGTAAAGTAGGAGTGGGATGGGAGTAACGGCATTCGGTCGGTTTCGATCGAATCATTTTGATTAGGGAAATAAAAAGTCTCGTTAATCGTCAATTATGACATTTATATATTTATTTGTGGTTTATTCACGAAATACTCGACATCCTTGAGCTGTGATAATGACCAAGTTCCAAGTACAAAGACTTCAGAATGAAGGAATAAGTTGCAAAAGGAGGTCATTATGCACATTTTTTAAATTTTGTATCCTCGTGACACAATCACCTCAACTTTTCTAAAAATTTATGAAAAAGTGCGTATAAATTAGTATTCCTGGGGAATCAAATTTAGGGTACTAGAAGATTTATCATCATATTCAGCATTTCAACCCAAAGATTGGCTTACTGTAGCCGTCCATTCTTCTCTATTCTGTGCTAATTCCATCTCATTAGTTCTTTTTAATTTGTCCTACATTCTTGTATCTTTGTCTTCCTTAGCGGAATCTTCCCTTCAATTTTCCCCCCTCTATTATGTTTCCAACTAATTCATTTATGCCTCAAGGTTATGAGTCCAATCCATTTCTAGTTCTTATTCTCTGTAGCAGACTTTAAAAAAACTGGAATTGAATCTCAGGCTGAAGAATTCAACTGTTATTTAGGTACATTTAGTGGAAAACAGTTTGCTGTAAAACGGCCCGATATGGCTCAGCCGACTTTGGCCACAAAAAAATCACAGAAAGGTGACGGGAAAAAAATTTACAAAGATAAGTGACGTTAATGAAATATGACAACAATGCTCAAATGTCCAGCATCTGAAGCAACACCGCATAAACGGCGAAAATATTCATTACAAATGTTTTTCTTCCTTAGGGGAACAGTTTATCTCCCTCTCTACCACCAATCGGTTTTCAATCAAGTTCTCAGTTACCAACAAATCGCACCGCTTGCATTTTTGGATACGTTCGTCAATGGGGTTTGAACCTGAGACTGTTCACTTGATAATACACTACACTCTACCTACCAAGACCATCACGCCACATGTCCCCGTCATTTAGGCACCTCAAATAATAAGCAGACACATATACTTGTAGAATATCAGATATTACCCGCTTGCAGGGTAACACGCATATGTACTTCGATGAATGAATTATCAAATTAAGTTCCAGCATTTTATGTACCTTAATGGTTTTGAATAAAAAAATTACAAGCCTTATTTAAATTTTAACAAAAATAAATTTTTTAAGGATTGATGATGTATAAAGAGGAGAATAAAGAGGGCTTTTGAAAATAAAATTGGTAGATAGAGTGACGAATACAAAATACTTCGAGGAATGGGTGAAAGGATATTTCAACGGAACTTGACTGGAAGACTAGAGAAACTAATAGGACATATTCTTCAGACCATAAATGAAAGAAAGAGAGAAATACAGATGACAGCCAAGGATGAATTACGAGAAGCGGACGCTATAAAATCGTCAAAAAAATGTAGAGGGAAGAATGTACTATAATGTTGGGTAAGTCATCCAGTGGTTGGAAAAGATGAAGCCATTTGGAGGCAGACGTTTTTTGACGTCAATTAATTGATTTTGTGCAAATTAGGGTATATATATATATATATATATATATATATATATATATATATATATATATATATATATATAAGGTGCACCGTATCGTGTTGGGTGGGGATTGTAAGCGTTGCAATGTATATATATATATATATATATATATATATATATATACATTGCAACGCTTACAATCCCCACCCAACACGATACGGTGCACCTTATATATATATATGTATATAAGGTGCACCGTATCGTGTTAGGTGAGGATTGTAAGCGTTGCAATGCTTAATCATTGCGGCCATCTGAAACCTGATTTCACTGGTAGACTACTGTCATTAATAGATCATGGAATACGTTAGCGAAAGAAACTCTGAATGAATGGAGGCTAACAGAATTGATTAAACAAGAGGGTGGCTACTAGCAAACAATCATCGATTGGATTACACATGATGGTGGGGATGATGGATTCAAAAGTTAAATTTGCTTGAAATTTTGCGAATTGAGAGTAAATCGAAAACAGCCTTGGAGACGCCCACAGAATAAATCGCGTATCGGTAGGGGTAGAAGGGAAGGGAGAGGTGGTGGGAGGAAGAGGCGCAGTCTGGAGCAGACTAAACGCGCCGTGCTCACACACATACACACACAGACGAATGAAGACTGCGACCACCATTCGCCCGTCCACTCCATAATGGTGAAACGCGGCGAATCAACCGTCCGTAAAGGCACGAACCCCGTAACGGAAAAAAGGCCACTCCTTCCTTCCTCCCGGCAATGGTGGCGGCTGAGGGGTGGCTTGCCGTGACGAAAACGACGTTGATGGCAATGATCCCCTTTCTTTATGACGTGTGTGTGTGTATATATATATCGATGATATAGAAAGACTCACACGAGCAGTATAATATTTGGACGGCACAATAGAAAGCAAATGAAATAGTAACACTTAAAAGGACACTCACATTGTAGATCGTTTGAGCTTTCGGCCTTCTCCGAGGCCTTCTTCAAGTAAGACTCTTTTATTTTTATTTGTGTTCTATTGTGCCGTCCAAATATTAAATATATATATATATATATATATATATATATATATATATATATATATATATATAATTTTCAAACGAAAGAGCGAAATCCCGTTAGCCAACAAAATTAGAAAAACACAAAGAAAGGGCATTCACGCGTATTCCGGAATTTTTGGCAGCAAGACCACCTTCCCCTGCGGAAAGAAGGAATTGAGCTATATTCTTAAGTACTTGTGTATTTATAATTTTATATACCTATATTATCTGTATCAGTAGGGGGAGGGAGAAATGCGTGACCATCTCCGCTGCAAACGCCCATATCTTATCGAAATATGTCGATATATTAACATATATATATATATATATATATATATATATATATATATATATATATATATATATATATATATGTCAATACGATAAAAAGCCCAACAAGACTCTCTCAGTATTTATATATTTTGTGTTATCATTCCCCTCCACCGCTGCTTCAACTAACGATGCTACTGCATGGTCTGTCTGTCTCCCTCCTTTAGCTCCACCTCCGCAATCGATGCCACACACCCTCCCCCACAACCAACTCGCTCCACTTTCCCATCCCTTCTCCGCACGCCAATCAGTGCGTCAAACGATTATGATATAATTAATACGAGGCTATTAACATGCTGCCCCATTGCCATCCGATACGCGTCTCTAGTTTTATCGCCAACGACGATGCTGCTGCAGCCGAGCGACCTTCCTTTCCTTCCTGTCTCCCTCAACTTCCCCCCCGGTTCCTCGGAAGTTGACGCCCGCCCTACTCCCTCTCTGGGAGTTGCATTCTCCCCGATGCCGGCCTGCCGCCACAGAGTATGTTGCGGTCCTTCAAAGCTGCGTCTTGGGTCCCCTACTCTTTTTTCTCCATCTCTGCTAAACTTTGATCGATTTGGTGCTGTGCCATACACTTAAGACACCAAAAGGACCATAAAGCCAAGTCATCATAACGATGTATTTTTTCGGGTAGAAGTAGAGTTTATATGGTTCTCGCAGAGCCAAAGGCACTTGTGCGATATTGCGAAATATTTTTTTCGCTACGGTGATGTCTTTTACAGCTCGCGAAAATTATTGCCATTCATCACATAGTCCAAAGCGCTTCAATCTACTTTCCTTCCTCTTGAGGCCAAACCGAACGTTTTTTATCGTCTTCATTCTTCATCATCCCCTTCCTCACTTATATATACAAGGTCGGTTCAAAAAAATATGAGATTGTTTGAATAAATGTTTGATTTTATTAGTTATCCTTGAATCATGTTTAACGCCTTCCAAAGTGCAGCTCTTGGCTACCAAAACGACGTTCTCTACGTCTGGAACGCTTCTTACGGGATAGCCTTTAAGGCTACGCTACAATTTTGTTGGATGACTTCAATAGTTTCAAATCAGCGTTCTTTCAATGTGGATTTCAACTTGGAGAATTGGTAAAAATTACCTTTAGCAAGATCCGGAGATTAGGGTGGCTGGTAGATCACCGATGTGCTATTTTCGGTTAAAATCCTCGGTAACAATCAATGATGTGTGCATCAACGCATTGTCGTGATGGAAGCCACAAGACTTCTGTTTCCACATTTGCGGTCTCTCACGAGACATGGCGGGTCTGCTCATAACCTCTATATAATGCTGCCGGTCCACTGTTTTTCTTTTGGAGACATATTCATAATGAATATTCCCTTGCCATTTTGAAGAAAACGATCAACATTACCTTCACGTTTGATCGCGACACCTGAGCCTTTCTGGTCGTGGGGAAGATGGCCCTTCCACTTTGAGGAATGGGCTTTTGTTTCTATGTCGTAACCATAAACCAAGGTTTAATCGTCTTTGAAGATTGTTTTTAAGAAATTTCTGTCGCCGTTTCAACAATCGAGCAGCTCCTGGCTGATGTTAAGACGTTTTTGAATTTTTCTATCAGCTCTCTGTTCACTGTAACATTTTCAATTTAAATTATTTCTCATGCTTAAAACTTCTTGTCTGTGTTCTTCTTTGTCCTGCTTACTCTCTCCTTCCTTTTAGACTTATAAAATCTCACAACACATTAGAGTCATAATTCTTTTCCCGACTTTTTTATGGTGTGCAATTATACCCAATCTTACCTCTTTCCTATCTCTTCCAGCCTTACCCCCGAACATGCCGCCTCCACACCACGTCATACAATAGACCAATGCCTTGAATTCCAATCCCTCCTGATATACTCCGTATTTTACGCTCCATGAGACAAAAAGAATGAAAACGCTATTCTTCCCTCTATTTTTTTGTCATAGGACGCACGCCTTTTTTGTGCAACAGACTATTTCATCGTCATTTTCGTGTCCCGTTTGTTCGCAGGAATTGATCTGAAATGCGACATTTCTAAGGGTGCCCCGTGGATGCTGTGATGCTTGTCCTCTTCGAATCAGTGGACCGATGGAATATCTTTTCTTATGTTGAGCCACCTTTGCACACGAACACCCTCAATAGCTAGCTCGACATTCTTCGGTCAACATAATTCAATGGAATTCCTACACCATACGTTCCCATTTCCACGAACTCAAGTGCGAATTTCTTAATGTATTCAGTTTCTTAGTGGTGTGCAATTAAATTCTTGTGATGACTCTGGGCAGACGCAAGCAATCTGCCGATCGGAAATACCTTGATCAATAAAAATCTATATAAGTAGTCGACTTTATCAAATTTTAGGTATCCAACTCTGGTCTGGGTATTAACCATTAATGAAATCACGCGTTTGTCATAACTTAGGCGCTATAATAAAGTTTTTTTTAACTCTTTCCAGCTAGTTAAATTTATTTTATGCCTCACCAGACTTAAAATAAGTTTACTGTTGCATGATTCTTCTTTGGTATAGTTTTTTATAAGGATAAACCTTTACACATCTATGTGTTTACACCATTCTAGCGGCTGCAAACTGAATAATCTTTACTTAACCGATAAGACTTAAGTCGACCTACTTCTGCCAATGCACTCGTAAAATAGGTACCTATTCTACATTTTCTTAACCACAAGTAACGAATGATGGAGTGATACAAGCTTACGGCAGTTAAATCAACTTTGGCAAAGTTCAAGAGGCAAAAATAGCTGGCAAACTATGCTCAACGGGTATGTAATTTTAGTCTGCATAGTCTCGTATAGTGAAAATTTCTCTTGTTCTCCTGAAACGTAAAATATTTTCAACTAAATCCGATAATGAAGACTCGAGAAAAATTTGATTTTCATCTGGATAGTTAAAATCTCTTAATACAACATTTTTTTAGCTTTCATTTATCCCCGTGGAAGAAGGAAGAATTTTCAGCAAACTAGGAAGGAGAGGGGATAATGTAGTCATTTACAGAGGTTTTATGAGGGAGGAAATGGGAAACTGTCATTTACTAATTATTTATCCGAAGTAAATGTAATTGAAATCTCTTAATACAACATTTTTTTAGCTTTCATTTATCCCCGTGGAGGAAGGAAGAATTTTCAGCAAACTAGGAAGGAGAAGGGAAAATATAATCATTTACAGAGGGTGTATGAGGGAGGAAATGGGAAACTGTCATTTACCAATTATTTATCCGATGTAAATGTGATGAAGTCAAATACGAAATATGAGATATGAAAAGGGATGGATCGTATACGGATAGGAAAAAGTAATTTTGTGAAATTCAAATACTGTTTCTAAGTTCACTCTTCCTCTAAATGAACACGTCTTTGGGCAAAATTGTTCCTCTGCTCGGTGGGCTCCCACCGAAAATTAATATTATTTTCCCAAGAGGACAAAAATAACAAGGAGTAATACAAGGGCACCGCACGATCTACAAAACCATATCCCATTAAATATTCCTGTACTAGTTCTGAACGTGAATATAATTTATTCGTCAAGAAAAGTCCATTTTTTAAATAATTGCCATCGGCACGCTTCTGTCAAGTTTCTAAAATATGTTGACGGCACACGCAATTGACGGAAGTTTAATGATGAAGGGAATTTAACGAGAGTCTGTGACGTCCAAAATATCTCTCTCTCTCCATCTTTTCTCACATTGATATGTTTACAGTACCGCACGTCGAAACTTTTAAAGGAGATTGAAGAGCAGACATAAACACAAAGACGTAAAACTATGGACTCTTAGACTACAACGTTTCGAGCTTGTCTTCTTCTTTTCCATCTTTCTCTCAATTATTCATACTCACATGGTTAGGGCGGGGTCATCAAATCGGTCGGGATTGGTTAGCACGCGCCACGCTAGACGGCGGCGGTGTGATTGTTGGGCGCAATTTTACCTTCGAATGGGTTTCGTCTAAACTATCGCGCGTGGTAATAAATCGAGCCGACGCGGAAATTGCAACTTGAATTGCACGCATGATGGCAGTTTATAATCACATGGAGGAAGGGAGATGTGCGTGGCGTAGGAATATAAAATTGCGCCCTCCCATCGCGTAATTGTAACCCGAACGGTGTAATTACCACACCGATCCGTTTCAACGAGCAAACACATCATTATTTCCCGGAGCTGAATGTTTTCGTTCGCCGAGAACGTTCTGAACATCGCGAAATAAGCCCATTAAAATTCCTCTGTATAAGAGCATATGCAACGACCTCAATTGGCACGCTAGTATTGATAATTAATATATAGATATAATTTGATTCACTTAGTGGAGCGAAATGAAGACCTTTAAGAGTTATGCTATCAATCTTTGTTCAAATTATTTCGCACTGCTGCCCCTTATGTTAATGTTTGATTTTTATTAAGGACTTTTATTACCAGATTCTTAGATTGAGGGTAAAAATAAAACGAAATGTCACCGATATAAAAATAAACTACTTCCCTCACTGTTTTTATGCGCGCAGTATGATAATCGATATGGAGAAAATATGCAGATGATTAAATTTTTTTCCGACGAGAAATCGTCATGTTAACCATTTCATGAATCGATTCGTATTTCAACTTTTCCACTCAAATGTATCAAAAACTGAAATTTATCGGCCTTGGAGAATAATGAATGCCAAATTAAGTATGTATTTTGAGAAATTAGATCAATATAATCAGCTTGGTGATTTACGAGGTGATCTTGTCATTTCGCTATTTAAGTGAAAATTACCTTTCCCAAAATAACTTTGTAGCGAAATACGTATCCGTTTGTCGTCAACTTGAGTTATAAATGGTGACGGTTCGCGGGCTGAATTAATTTTGTTAGCACTCGACTTCACTTTACATTATTACTTTACATTGCATTACTTCTATATCTTCAGATGAAGACGGATTGTTTCCGTCGAAATATCAAGAAATAACGTGTGAGTGTTCTTTTTTTGTTTCTATATTGTGTGTTACTGTGTATTGTACTATATATATACATATATATATATATATATACATACATATATATATACATACACATATACATATATATATGCCATTATCACCGAATATATTTTAAAAATGCTCATTAAACTCAACAATGGGAGTGACATTTAGGTTTGCAACCATGGAACCATAAACAGTGGGAACTAAAACAATACAAATTATGTTATATGCATTTGAACGAGAATTAATGAAAGAACGGATCGTGTAAGTTACGCCAATTCTGTCAATTATTAAAATGTGGGGGGGGGGAGGGAATAAAAAATTATTTCGGAATCAGAAATTAACATATCTAGCACAATATAAGAACAATCGCTTGTTAAAAATTAACTATTCTCATCGTAATATAAGGTAATCGATCTTAAATAGACTTAAATACGTTACAGAGCCGGAAATAATATCAAAATTACCCTTATTGCGCGAACGGTAACCATTTAATTAATAAAAGATTATTACTCTACGTAAAAACATTAAGTGGACTGGTTTTTGTTTATCGAGCGATATTAACTAAGCAGGAATAACAACGTCAAACTGTTCGCCATGTATTCTACTACCACGAAAGGCCCCGTGAGTTAATTTAACCCGAAAGACTGATCGCAGAAATCGACTGCGGTTCCGGACCAAATGTAGGCTAACAAGTATTCTGGTCGGTTTCCTTTTTATGGATAATAAGAAAATTTTTTTTCCAAGCAAGACCGCATGAATTTTAAGCGTGGCGATACTGAGTTTTTAAGGCGGAGGAGTCACCCGTAGCCGATTAACGGCTTCGATCATAGCCATGGCCCATTTTTCTCAAGAGCTTGAAAGAAAAAACTGTGACCTTTTTATTATACAAAAAAAGTTGGGAGCGAATGATTTTCATTTGCACAATCATTGACAGACAAAGTAAAGACCTTCGCTCCACAGCTTTAGTTCAAAGAAGTGCCTTAAAGAAGTGCTTGTCCAAATATGCACTCTGTTCAAGGGAGGATTCTTCTTTCGCCGAAGGACTGGTCATCGGGCAGTCGATTATAATGGGCAACAAGGTAACCCTTCGAGACTTGAGCATTGGCGTCGTCCCAAGAGAATCCAACTGAAAAATTCGCATACTAAGTTTTTTATCGATGAAGATTAATCCGCAGTTGTACATATAATTATCATCCATTAGGATTTATGATTTTAGTTTTACCAACTTGATAATCCTAAACACCTATTATTTTTATTATTATGCTTAGGTATCTGCGTCTTCCCTTCATTCCATCCAATTTTCCTATCCTATTCTTTCCCCTTCCTCGCTATCTTACGCTTTCCCCAGGATCACAGTCTTCACCACCCTCTGCCAATCAAAATGATCTCTGAATCCATCTTTTCCGCCTCCTGTTGATTTATCCCAACAATCCCCACTCCTCCTCCCCAGTCACCGTACCCTCATTTGTTTTCCTTTCTGTCCACTTCACCTTCTACATCCTTCTCCACACCCACATTTTTAACAAAAACCGCCAATCAACAACGCTTACCATCATGCTTCAGTGACCATGTTTCCGCGCCGTACATAACTACGCTCCATATCAAAGTTTTCCAACGAGCTATTTCCTAGCATCCTTACTCAACGATCCTTAAGGTACAAAATAAGACCTTATAGTGTTGGGAACTCATTTTTTTTCTGGGAAAAGATTGCAATACATCTTCCTCTTTAATTTTTCCCACATTGGTTTTTTATGTTATTACGGTTTCGAAATGTGAAAACAAAAATTGAACAGCAATGGAATGCTATTTCAATTACATTCACATCCACATCATGATTGCAATCCGTAGTGGTTAATAACTGCGTTGAAATTTATGGCATTTGACAGATCTCTGCCAAAAAAAATCATTTCCCAAGATGCCATCACTTTGACACCAAAATGAGAATTCTCAGGGTGTCCCCAATGACGATGCCGGTGCTTGGCACAGAAGCCAGGGCACAAACTTGATAGACACGCCAATATATCACGAAGTAATTCAGCGTTGAATTTTGAAGCAAGATGCAAATTTTCACGACGTGCCAGTTTTCTATATTTCTTTATAACTGAAAAAAATTGTACTCCTTGATATTTCTCAGCATTTATTCCGCATTAGATTTTACATTAATGTGTTAATTCGACTATTTCGAACAGAAATCGCATCTAACGACACTTTGGCAGTGCGAACGAGATGAAATCAGACAAGGGATGTAGTTTTGGGAAAATAGATGGGTTGATAAGAGGAGGGGGCAGTTCATTATTCCACGTGCCACCAGGCCATGAAGATACCCTGGTAGCCGAAAAACCACACATCCTCTCCGTGGCTAGGGGTTTCCAAATTCAACGGGAATCTTAGCTAACCCCTACTAGTTAGTAGCCGGACGCAACCAACTAGGCTACCACTCCCTTTATGTGGATACGAGATTACTCTTTTATGAAAATATTTAGTCTCAAGATTGCTACGAACGAAATTGTTGACTAAATGTTTGGCAACGCTGAATCTACGAAGAACGGTCCGTAAAACCATCCATCATCGTCTTGCAAAAATGGTCCAAATAAGAAAAGTGCGCGCAGATGGCAAAATTCATCAGAGGAATCAGATTAGTAGTTCCCATTTTGAGTCCCGGCGTTCCCAATCCATCACATTTTTTTCAGTTTGAGGGATAAAAAATTAATTCCAACAATCGTCGGGTTGCAAGCATTGTGAATTTCAGCTAAATAAACCTTTTCAACAATACTGTGGGTTCGCAGCGTAACGCATTGTAGGCCATCAACAATCGGTAATTATTTAGGGTATGAGCGCGTAGTGCTTTGTTAGCGATCCGTTTCAACAATTCCGTGAGATCCACTTGCAAACTTGCAGTTCCCATTTTCCCCGCTTCGACTGAATATATCGGAGATCCAGAGAGGAAGGAGTTTGGACGTGCGTGCGTCGTCTAAAACTCTCTCCCTGCACTGAGGCACTCTTGTCCCCCAAGAAGCGTGCATCATCCGGGCAAGGTCGCCGTCGTGCACGGCGAGAGGAGAGGGAAATGTTTACTCAGCCGACGTCGCCTCGCTCCCATCGAGTATCTCTCCAGTTCCAGCCTCCCTCCAGTGGAGGGGGTACGAGAGGAGAGCTGAGACGTCTCGCGACTCGCGAGAACAATGAGAGAGAGAAAGGGGGGGAGAGGGGGAGGGGAGGGGGTCCAGAAGGTGCCACACCACTCGTAGGCGAGCTGTTCGCAAAAACCAATCTAAGAGCGGATTTTATCATGGAAAGTGGTAGTGGTGCATAGCGCAAAACATCGCACACCATTGCTTCCTCTTGGTCAGTAGTGATAGCACCTTCAGGAATGGAAAATGGCTGAAAATGGAATCGACAATCGAGAACTATGAAATTTCGCACAGCCATATGGCGTAAGAATATATGCTTGGCATCACTTTGTAGAAATTTCTAATCTTCGTGATAAAAGAATGAGGCCACCAAGTAAGTAAGTTTTCCTACTGAATTATTAACTCTACCCACTCACAGTTTAAAGAGAAATGTTACATTTCGCTGGTCACGCTTCCTTTAGAACATGCACGCTAGTAAAAATAGGATCCTCATAGATTTGTTGAACATTTTTATGATAAACTGCGTAGCGTGTCAGCATTAACAGAGGATATAGGCTGGGGATCACTCAATGGAGCGAAGGTTAAATTACAAATGAAATCTCTTGCATTAATTGGAAGTATGTTTATTCAGTAATTATGTTGAAAACATATCATTATAGGCCCTATCGTACTACGCTAGGCGATATCATGTAAGTAAAATTAGAAAGATTAAGCGTAGAACTGTGAGATTTAAGAAGCCAGCACAAAAGAACTTTAGTAACTTATTAACTATTAACCACTCATATTTTTTACAAGGACCTTGAATTTTTCCAGAATGTGAATACGATACCATTGGTGATTCCATTAATATTGCTATTCTTATGTATGTCGTATATTGAAGCGCATTTCCGTCTTAAGATATCATATTCATCGTCCTCTGCGACATCGGTCAGTTTTAATAAAATGGCGGAAAGAACGTTTCTTTCACGACAAATATGTTATAGGTATAAATTTTCACTGCTACGGCAGGAGATATCAATTCAATAAAATCAGAGGTATTAAGTGTAGAACAGATAATTTTAAGATGTCATTTTTTTCCACGAACAATAAGGGATCCGAATGATGTTTTCCGATCACGCTAAGGGGGGAAATGTATTTTGTGACAAAAGTAGTCTGGCGTGGGCAATCACCCCCTGCCACACCTCCTAGCAGTGGCTTGCAGGGTACTTCGTAATAATAATAATATTATTCTTGACGTAATCTATGTTTTCAGGTTTTACAGTGAAGAAATCCAATTTCACTGAAGTAAAAAAACACACAAAAACACCAATTTTTTAAGTACTAATAAAATAGAGTACCTAACAAAAAAAGTAAGCAATATAATTGATTGAAAGATACAATGTAGTTTTTTCACTCAATTGTTTTTTAACATTTTGGTCCAAAACACTTTCGATGCAGGTTCAATTATAGGGCCAAACTTATTCTCTTTGTGCCAGCGTTATACTCGTATGATTCCTACTTATCAAGTGCATTTAAGTCGTTCATGAAGTCTCCGTTCTTGAAGGGGCTCCCACACCCCAGACTATTACATACGAGTATGTATATTACATAAACATATCCACTTACATATTATGTTATCTCTTTCTGTCCAGTCATAACGATTTTTTTAAGAAACGGGGAGCTTTCTTAATGAGAGAGTATTGGTTTTAAGTTTAGGCGAGTATATTCTTATTCGAATGATCAAACCATTGTCCGTATATTCACTGCAGTTGATGTATTTATTCCTTTACTGAAATGAACTCATTTGAGATACGTATTCTACCGATATAAAGGTAGGTATCGGATGGTCCTTAGCAAATATTAATTTTTTATGTGCTAGATTTTTAAATATCCCCCAATATATTGAATGGATTTTTTATGGAAAATACAATCATATTCAGAAAGACTATATTTTTAAAAAACCTCCCAACGAGGAAGAAGTATGGTAAAAACTAGTGTCGTAAGAGTAATCAATGCAACTTGCAACGAGCGAGACGTTCTTTAAGAGATTTTTTAAAATTAATAGTTTTCATAGGTCGCGGTAGTCCAGGGGTAGAGCGTTGGACTGCCGATTTCCGGGCAAGCCTCTCTGAGCACCTGCAGCTCTACCCAAGCTATGTGATTTTTCGGGTACCAGATCTTCCTGGGAAACCATAACCGGCACACGGAAAGGAACTGGCCCCCTATACACTGATGTGTGAATTTCCCACGCCGTCGGGCTTAGTACTGGGTGAACTCTATCATTATCTACCAAACCGACCTTCGGGTTGATTTTATGGTTTTTTTGGAATTTTTTTCTTTATAGTGAAAAATAAAACGCCTTCCGATGTTATATGCCTCCGGAGATATTCATAATTACTTTCGCATTTTTCGTCATGAAGGATAAAATTGCGCCTTGACTCATAAACGCTAGGCGCCTTGACTATAACCAATAGAATACGCTTCAATACTACTCGGCACGTTTAAATATTACTCGAAGATTAAGTGATTCGTCATGTGTCCTAAGATACTCTCACTGCTATATTTGTATCAGTCATGATATAATTGTGGGATCAATATTAACTAATGTATTCGACAAATGCAGAGAAGGCTTTTTGGTATTGACACCGTAGGGAAATAATTATCTTTCATAAATTACCTTTATGCAAAAGAATTTTTCCGTAAATTCCATTAAAATGAACGAATTTCCACATAATTCAAAGAGGCACATTTCATGAGAACTTAGATGTGAATGTCAGTATTCAAAAATCAGTTCTTATTCATAAATTACATGCTTTGAATTAAATGAAATTCATTTCTTCGGGTAAATATGAAAGTTTACAACACTAACTCCTGAAAATAGCTTTGGTGCTTCCACCTGCCGACAAATTATAACAATTCAAGGTTTTATAAACAGCTGCCGCGCTCCCTAAATATTATTGTTGCGCGATGGAGCTTCCATCTATCATCGTGTTATTGAAAGACTTGATGTAGGCTGTTTGTTTATGTTTAAGTTTCCAACGCTAGGTCACAAGTTATTCTGATTACTAGCTTCTAGAGAGTAATTTCATACTTTTTTGGATTGAATAATTCAAAAAAACAAAACATTTTTGGACTCCGCTTCAACACATATCTGTGAGGTATAATTCAATATTTCTTATAAAAGTAATGAATATTTATTTCATCACAAATACTGAAATCTTCCTCAATATCACTTTGAATAATATTTTAGAGTACGCCATCAATTCGTACGTATTTCATATATTATCGTTAATTCATGGCTAAAAATGTAACTCATGATCAGACGGCTGTTAAGTTTAATAAACATAACTAAACTAATGAAGTTTCATAAAACTAAAACTAATTGAATGAGTTCTTAAAATTTTGCAAAAGGTGACTGGCAATTCAGCTATATAATTACTACACTTTGCTATCATTCAAATACAGTCTTGCACCACACACAGCCAGAGAATAATTCTGATGCTTAAAAACGACTCCATTGGAGCAAACCTTCCTACCCCCTGAGGCTAGACAGGGGTAGTAGTTCGGCAATGGTTACCCCCCAAAAACCTACCTTCACCCGCATACTACCCTTAATAATAACGTTCAATAAAATACTGAAATAAATATGACAGTCATCGAAATTCAATCCAGAAAAAAGTGTTGACTCAGGTGAGTAGTATATGGTATACCAGTTGTAGTTATATATATATATATATATATATATATATATATATATATATATATATATATATATATATATATTGATGATTTCGTCGAAGTAACACGGAAGTGTTGAATAACAAGCTTTGACAGCAACAAATAATATAAGAACACATTAAAAGATCACTCACACGTTCTTTCTTGATCATTTCGACGGAATTCAGCTCCGTCTTCATCGGAAGAAATAGAAGTAATGACTTCTATTTCTTCCGATGAAGACGGAACGAAGTCATTACTTCTATTTCTTCCGATGAAGACGGAGTTGAATTCCGTCGAAATGATCAAGAAATAAAGTGTGAGTGATATTTTTATGTGTTCTTATATTATTTGTTGCTCTCGAGAAATCTCGCCAAACGGCGAACAAATACTCATTTATATAGAAACAGATATAAGGAAAAGGGATAGGAACACACATCCCGGTCTAGGAAATATTTTTGCATTCGTGATCTGCTTGATTCCGCCTTCCCCACCTCTCCTGTTCTCGTCCTTTATTTGTGTTCCTATCCCTTTTCCCTATATCTGTTTCTATATAAATGAGTATATATATACATGAGTGTATATATATATATATATATATATATATATATATATATATATATTCATGCATTGTAGTATTTACAAATTAAAATATTTGAATCATTAAAAATAAGTGAGCATGCATTAAGCGCCATATTACGTAGACCGGGCTTTAACTGTACCATTGCTAGTCTCTAAATCCTTCAAAAAACTACCTTGTCGGGTAGACTACCATTAACAAAAAGGCTATAGAACATACTAAACAAGAACATTCCTTTTTAATCCCTTTTTTTATGCAATCACAGCAGAGGTCATTCAGCGCGCCCAGGTAACACCCACTTGACGGGTGGACCACCAATTGAAGAATTAATGAAATGATGAAGAGGAGTAGATAAAGAGAATATTACGTAGCGTGATCACTGGTACTGGAGAAATTATTTCTATAAATCTACATCTAGCACATGATGTCCTGCAAAGCCACCGCATGTGGAAGATTCAAAACGAAACGTGCGGCATCAAGAATTAAAAGTTTTTCCTCATTGTCAGTTGCATGAAATACGTTAAATAATTCAAATAATTCAGGTGAGGACAACTACAGAAAAAATCACCACGGTATCTGAGCACGCATACGAGACGATCTGTTAGTACGTGGCAGTAGGGGCAATAAACTACTTCATAATTGTGGTGCAGTTAACGACGTAGATTTAACATAAGTCTCCCCCTTCCTGCCACGACCCCCCCCCCCCCCCCAAACTACTAACCACCTTCCTGACATTAATTTGTGGCCAACATGAGGGAACGCAGGGATCACAGAGCACATGCCTTCCCCTGAACTACTTAGAAATCCCCTCGGTCCCTACGCCTGGGATGTATCCTGAATAGGAGCGCACCCATTATAGGAGAGCGCCCACGCCATTCTTCAAGACTTCATCCCACCTTGAACTTGCCACGCCAGTGCCGCCACGTGGATGTGTGGCAGCAGGTGATAGGCCACAAGCCATTGCTGTGAATTTAGAGTGATGATTAAATGGCACCCAGGGAGGTTCATGTTGTCACACGTGATATTTCCCAGTGTCGTGATATCGAGGGAAAAGGGATTTCTTATATGTGTCGGTTAAGGTGGTAGGAAAAATGGATACAGAGAGCTTATTGCTCGGCAGTGGGATGTTCAAGACTGTGATAGAGGGGAGAATGTTGGGCAAACAAAGAATGGGCAGGAATAGGATAGGGATGTTGGACGGGATGAAGGGAGGAAGGAATTACACAGAGATGAAGAGCGACTTGTTGTAGATTAGGGTTTTGGTTGCGTTTGGTTATGAGAAACAAGATAAATAGTGTGCCCATCCAAAACCTACCTCAACGGGCAGATTACATAATAATAATATGTATCGGTCTATTTCGTCGTCAATTTCTCCTAAATTCTCACTGTGTTCCCTCCTACCAATTAAATGCTGCGTTAAAATCATTCCTCAGTCCTCAGCACCGTTCCTACGTTTAAAAATTCAATTAATTAGTATTATTTTAGAAGTTTTTTACCCGTACTCTCATTGGCTTCCAAACTAGGCAGTCCAATTATTCAGGTGGTGATACTTCCTGTCCGTTCTCGATGATTCTTCACGAAATGGAAAGATTTTCACTCATGTTTAGCATTGAGCGAAACCGAAACCCTTACACTCTCCCATCCAACCGACCTTCGGGTTGATGACTGAGGTATTGGTTATCCACGCGGTGAGGTGCTATGGCAATAGCGTGTCTGCGGACCTCGTAGATATTTCATTCGGTCCGTCAATATCTCAAACTTTGCGTTATGTGTAAAAAACACTTCCTTTCCGAGAAATTCGTCCTTTGGGACGATCTATGGACCCGTGTTGAGGCTGGATGGATTCGAGATCGGAGAGGGAAAGGGAATGGGGGGGGGGGGAGTTGAAGAAGTGCCCAAGGCGCCGACGACTTCCTGCTCGCTTGAGGGAAACATCCCAGGTATGCCGTCGTCCGGTGAATGAAACCAAGTGGCTCCTTGAAGGTTGTGGGGGTGGGGGGGGAAGGGGAGAGGGAAAAGGAGGGGTAGGAGGGGGGGGTTAGGAATGAAGGGGGAAGGGAAGGAGAAAACTGGATTCTCCGAAGGAACACGCGAAGGGGGAGGGGGAGCGCCGAAAGGGAGGGGGAATGGTGGAGAAGGAAGTGGACAGCGAACAAAGTAACTCAAATAGACACTCGTAATTGCAGTCGCATAATTATCCATGTACTTAACCGATTTTAGTGTTGAAACTAACTTCAGAGTATAACTGAAGCACCGTTTCAGGGGGTGGGAGTTGAGCTGGGGTTAAGAGTTTCGTAACAATCTCAGGAAGGGCGATTCAAATTCCGTTAGGAAGTTACTTATTTAGTTTCGACGTCTATGGCGGGGGAAATAGAACAGGACCGGAGTACTAAACTTTAAGAAAGTTCCATCGTGACTGTTGTTACGAGTCAATGTTGCCACAAAAGTTCATGTATATGTGACGAGTTATGAGAGAGTTAACGGTAACGTCCATTCATGCGTAGTTCGTAAACGGTTATTATGCATACGCGCAGCTTATAAGCACTCTTATTGAGAAGTTTCAATTGATCTTTGAGACGGGTTCAAAAATTTTTTTCTGATCATTTCTGAGGCGCCGAATTTTTTAAACTAAATTCGATATTTCAGCTGTTTTTTTCCCACAAATCAATTGATATCGTTGAAACAGAGGCGAGTAGGTGTTGTGATGCTGGCCCTAACACTAAAATTATATGGTTTTGCGCTCAAGATATCAATTTTTTGTGAGAACGACATGCATGTATTTCCGTATATATCAATCCAACATTGCTCTGGTGTGTTACTTGCCCACCACATGCTGTCAGAGTATATACATGTATTGTACCCTTGTACATACCCTATATATATATGTATGTATACTACCTTGATCAAAAAGTTCCCGGAATTTATTCAGAAAATTAAAAATACAAGTTTATTCATCTAAATCTATATTGTCCCCTTCAAAGTAATCCCCATCGACTGCAACACACTTATGCCAGCGCTTGATCCAATCCTCGAAACATTTTTTATATTCGGTTTTCGGTATGTCCATCAGTGCTTCCTGCGATTTTTCCATTACTTCCTCTCGGCTGCTAAAACGCGTTCCCCGTAATGGTTTTTTAACTCGATTGAACAGAAAGAAGTCACAGGGAGCCAAATCAGGTGAATTCGGTGGCTGTTGGATGGTATTTGTTGCATTTTTCGTCAAAAAATTACGAATAATGATAGCACTGTGCGACGGTGCGTTATCATGGTGCAAAATCCACGAGTTTTCTGCCCACATTTCTGGTCTCTTTCGGCGAATTGCTTCACGCAAACGTCTCATAACGCCCAAATAATACTCTTTGTTTACTGTCTGGCCTTCTGGCAAAAATTCATGATGCACTACACCGTTGTAATCCATGAAAACCGTCAGCATTGCCTTCTTTTTTGACTGAAAACGACGTGGTTTTTTTGGTCTCGGCTCATTTGGTGAACGCCATTCACTTGCCTGATGTCTGGATTGCGTGTCGTACTCATAAACCCACGTCTCGTCTCCAGTAATGATCCTTTTGATGAATGTGGGATCGGATTCAGCCTCGCAAATCATGTCTTTTTCGACGTCAACACGGTCTCTTTTTTGCATGAAATTGAGGTCTTTTGGCACCAACTTTGCTGCTACACGACGGAAACCCAAATCATTAACCACAATGTCTTGGGCGGATCCATAGGCAATGTTCAAGTCCTCCGCTATTTCTCTGATGGTTAATTTGCGGTTATTGACCAACATTTCTTTTACTTTATCAATTTTTTCACCGACTTTCGATGTCGATGGTCTGCCACTGCGTTCATCATCTTCGATTGACTCACGACCACTTCTGAACCGCTCGTGCCACTGGTAAACGACCGTTTTTTTTAGAGAATCGTTGCCGAAACACTTTTCCAACATTTCCAACGTCCGTGCGCCACTAAATCCGTTTTTTACGCAAAATTTAATACAAGTTCGTTATTGCAAATTTAAATCCATTTCTGAAATTGTAAAAAATTGCCAACACACACAGAGATAGATGTACTCTTGGCTACGTAACTTTTGCAAATGTCAAGTTATGACACTAAGATTTAAAGGGAATATCAACAACAGATGTACCAATTTAACAAAAAAAAACAGAACTCAAATCGGAACGATGGGAGCGCCACACGGTGGTTATTCCGGGAACTTTTTGATCAAGGTAGTATACATATATATATATATATATATATATGTGTGTGTGTGTGTGTATATATATATATATATATATATATATATATATATATATATATATATATATATGTGTGTGTGTGTATATATATATATATATATATATATATATAACCTTGGATTTTTTAATGTCAATTTCTATGAAAACTAAGACGAAAAGATCCTGTTTTATCATCGTCATTTGATAACGTATACTTGTGGCTACAATTACGGGACATTTCATGAAAATTACATACATGTACTTGGCATTTCGATGGAACTTTCTTATGCAAATAAGGAAGAAAACGGGCCAATATTCTAGCTCATAAACAAGGTTTGTATAAAAAGTTTCGGTGACAATTTCTTCCCGATGTGTGCCTGAGGAACTGAATTCAAAGCGTCGGTTAAGTGTGCGCATTTTCGCAGATCGTATTATCATTAATTAGATGACAGTGCACATCATTATCACTGAAATTTTTAGGGATGCGAAAGATTAGGGCTAAAATTGTCCTGCGGAATATCTTTGGACGGACAAACAAAAGCTGAGTCGAGTGCAAAGACCTTCTAAAACGACATCGCGACGATTTCCCAGCCCACTTAAAGTCCCGACTTGGCAACAGTAGACTATTTCCTATTGCCAAAAGTAAAATCCTCCCTCAAAGGGCACCACTATGGGACCCTAAATGCCGTCAAAGAACCTTGCACGCGTGCCATTGACGATCTTCCGCCTACCAGGGAGCCTTCGAATCGTAAAAAGGTCGCGAGCAAAAGTATGTCGACGCTCAAGGCATGTACTTTGAAGAATTTGGAGGCTTTATAATATACATCTGAAATAAATCTATTTTTCGGAAACTTTATCCAATACTTTTAATGCAAACCATTTTTGTATCAGTTTATTGATTCGATCGCTACTCATTCTCTTCAAATACGTACGACGAAGCTGACGTAGTAAACCTCTTTCGTATTTAGTTCACCATTGGTAATTTTCCACAAAATAAAATTTAATAAGACCGGTTTCAATGTAAATACAGGATCATCAGGTGTGATGATGATGTAGTTACATTTAAACCGGTCAATTTAATACATTTTATTTTATGGAAAATTGCGAATTTTCAATTAATTATGATATTCCACCATATCACGCCTGAAACGTCTCTTTTTACTCTTTCTTGTTTGTTTATTACCGGGTGCGTCCATATCCTCACTTTGCCGAAACATTCCATCACTCCTATTTTTTTAACCTCTCGCAATGCTCAAATATCTAACATACACCCAGTCGCATTTACCCTTTTTATCCATCAAAACCCATGTTTTCAAAGCAATAATTAAGAAAATATACTCAAAGATGAATACACTGTAATCTTTTCTGCCCTTGACGAACTCATTTATTTAAAAAGTACACATGCTGCAACTTATCCTGTCTGATTCCTACGCTACTTGATCTGTTAATCATGTCGAACGTCATTGGCGAACATCCAAGAGTTTAAAATCCCAACTCCTTGCGATTTGAAACGAAATCCATAAGATTAGAAAACATGGAAATGGTGTTGGAGTGAAAATTAATGCAAAGCGAGCTCTACTTCCGTTCGCGATTCAACCCAGCGTTCAGTTTCTATGGTAAACTTCAGGTTATAGGCATACTCATATGTATATATATATATATATATATATATATATATATATATATATATATATATAAACATACATATTTAAATAGTCTTACTTTAAGAATGCCTCGGAGAAGGCCGAATGCTTAAACAATTAACCATGTGAGTGTCCTTTTAAGTGTTACTATTCTATTTGTGCTCTATTGTGCCGTCCAAATATTACATATATGTATATATATTTATAATAAGGGATAGTAGCACATATACCTCTCGATATCTTTAATGAAATATCACTATTTGCTCTCATTTTCGTCACTGGGCGATAAAACGGAGCAGCGAGGATATAGAAATATGCATATATTTCACTTCTCTGGGCATATCTGCACGTGCCCCATATCCGTAATTCGTATCACTTCCGCTGGTAAACTTTTAGAGACAAGGCTAGCACGATGAGTAAGGTGGGCTTAACGGGAGTATAATTTGAGAGAATTTGGAACAATTTGACGCCCTGGAAATTGCCGATGAAGTAGTTGGAAGTGGAATCCCTAGTTGTCCCGAAGCGGGTCAGTCCGTGCGGTTGGCTTCACTAATTGATGATTTCAACCTAGAAAATGCGAGAACTTCATTTTATGTCAGCAGTCCCATATAAATGAGAGTAAATATTTTAACCATTGTGATTCATATGACTTGTGAGATCATATTTTGAACTTTTTGAGCTGACTAGAAGTTTTAATCCCGAAAATTTATCAGCTCGAAATTTTAAAATACCTCACAAATTCTTATTGAGGGCATTTATCTGAGAACTATTGGGGTATGTGATGACGCAAATTCAAGCTAAGGAGATACAAGTGTACAAATATATACATAAATATACATATATATATATATATATATATATATATATATATATATATATACTATATGTACATATAATTACAAGGTAATCTACGGGTAAAGGTAGATTTTTGGATGGACGTAACTACCAAATAAATATTTTGTGACTCCTAACAAAAGACAATCCAGCAACCAGCTCTACATCAAGTCCCTCTTCATATCTGTGTACTTCCTTCCTCCCTTCATCCCGTGCAACACCCCTATCCTGTGATATATATGTATATATATAGAAATGTGTTTTCGTCTTTGTCTGCTAGTGCTAAGTTCATATATATTATATGTATATATATATATATTATTATTATTATTAGGTAATATACCGGTTAAGGTAGATTTTTGGATTGACATAATTACTAATTAAATAATTTGTGACCCCTAGCAAAACACAACATCCCTCTCTACATCAGGTCCCTCTTCAGCTCTGAGTACTGTCTTCCTCCCTTCATCCCGCCCAACATCCCTATCCTGTTCCTTCCCTTTTCTCGTTTGCCTAACATTCTCCCCTCAATTACAGTCTTCAACATCCCACTGCCGGTCAGTACACCCTTCATCCACTTTTCCTGCCTCCATAGGATTTCTCCCAATAAACCCCTCTCTTCGCCCACCATACCAATTACTTCCTCATTTGTTTTCTTCTCTGTCCATTTCACAATTATATATATATATATATATATATATATATATATATATATATATATATATACACAAACACACACACACGCTTGTATAGTATCCAATCAAACCCTATCCTGGTAAAGTATCTAAAAGGCCTCCACTCACAAGAAAAATTATTTTAAAAAAATATTTCCTTCTAATTTTTTCTCAATACTATAGGCTATTCATTCCAGTTCACAATCCACCATAGACAAATCAAATGATGGACGGAATGAAGGGCAAGGTAGAAGGTATGCGGAATAGAAGAGCAGCTTATCGAAGTGTGAGGTGTAAGGTAGTGTCTTTTTGGACGGAATTAGAAAGAGCACAGATGTTAAACGGGTGTTTATTCAAAGGCTACCTCAAACTCTATACCACTAAAATAAAACATAGTTTCAGGATCGAATGGGTTAGGATTACAATCTGTATCATACATACGTAGATTGGCGATGCCTGGCAGGGAAGTTAATCGTAAGCTGGCAACTGGCGGGATATTATGTTGAAGCGCACATTACCACAGCAGAATGCGTACTGAGTGTAGGGACGTTTAGACACCAAGATGGTGGTTCTAGCCCTACACACCGCCACGCTAGGTGAAAACGTAAATTACTTTCTGGACAGATTTCGTGTATTGACACCAACGATCCTTCTATACAAACATACATGCCGCATTCCAATCAATGCGTAATCGAGCCACAAAATTTAAATATTTAAACTTGGTTCACTCCCCGCGATACCAGGGATCGTTCTATGAATATATTTTATACCGAAGCAGAGCAATAACAGCCAGTTCCAATTCAAAGCACGTTAGCTCTTAGTTCATCATAGCAACGTTTTACAAATCTAGCTGCCTTACGCTGCATGCGATCCATTGTGGATATCAATCCAACTTCATGAGGATTCCATTAATATTAGCAGCATAATCTGAATGAGATCTAACGAGAGAAACATGCCATTTTCACCTAAAGTTGATGTAAAATAATCAAATTCGTCACAATTTTATTTCTATTAAATTGCCCTCCGCAAAACAATTCCACTTAAATATAAATTCCCTTCTGAAATATTCCAACTATATTTTCACTTCTCCTGCGGGATCCGACGGGGTCAACGCAAATTCTAACGAACTTAAATTTCAAATAATTTACAAGCTCTTTACTACCCATAACTTACGACTGCTGTCCGCTCTCAATTATTCAAAAGTGCCGCTGAAATAAAGTGAGGTCCTCATATATTCCGGAGAAGTGATGATTAATGAGAGAATCCGACGACAATCAAATGACCCGCAGTTATCCCCGGAGGGCTCCTGCCCGCCTTTTGAATCCCTGCAGGTCATTCTCCATCCCGATTGACCTTGCCGCGTTCCACCTTCCTTTTCATCGACACGGAGGACGCGTCGTGATTAATGGAATGAGAGTGTCAGAGGTCAGTGTTCTCAGAATTTAAATGAATCATTTAGGGAAACATTGTATTTACGAGCATCTCACTGCGGTCGGCGGCGAGTCACTAGTAAAGCAGAGTTGGTAGTATTTAGGGGAGGCGACCGACAGCTGAGGTCATTTGCGCCATTAAGGATGGACAGGAAAGGATGAAGGGTGGAGAGAAACCCGGCGTCGGCATTAGCCTAATCTTGTCGAAAGGCGCCAAGGGGTCCGTAGTTTAACGTCCCATCCGACGGACGGCGTACTCACTCAAAGTGCCCTCCACAAAGCACCTCAAGTAGGGATCGGGATGCAAATGGTTATTACCTACCGTCCATGGGTTTCAAACCCGGGCTCTCTCGGTGGGAAGCCAGTACTTAAGCCACCGGATCATCCCAATCCCCTGTATAGAGCACACCGCGATGCATTCACGTGGCATATATGCGTAGATGGTGACAGGGAAACCATAGTATAAGTATGACGCAGGATAAAAACTCACGTGAAGTGCTGGTATTTTTATTTTCGCTCAAATGTTTTAGGTTCTTCATATTCACGCCCTTTTTAATAGATATTTTTTTAAGAAATTTGTTTCTTTTCAGGATATACTGTAAACCCCCGAAATGGACTACTCGTCATTTTCGGAGATTTACAATTGATAATAGTATGGTTTCCCAAATGAGGACTTGAGAACAGACGAACATACAGTCATTTCAGATGGGTTACCCACACTCGGGTCGATATCAGGTCATCCAGATGCGGAAGTAGTTGCACGATGCTACGAAAAGATTTCGCGAAGAGAATGCGTATTTTGTTTTATTTCTTTCCTCTAAAAAACTGGTACAGTAGTCCTATTCTATGGTATCGAAAAGTACGAATTCTTCTTCTCCGGGACGGAGTGATTCTACCAAGTGACTGCGCCATTAAAAGATACGAGTTCTGGTTCCGCGCATATGTCTCTCCCTCTCCCAACTCTCCCGAAAACGACGTTTTAATTAGCGGCGTCTGAAAAATCTGTGCCGTTGCTCCAAATATATAGGACACGCCTTAAGATTTTTAACTTTTCACGGGGCGTGGAGAAGCGCTTTAGACATCATTATTAGACTTCGTTCCTCCTCGGACAATGCACCAATCTTCGTCTGGGAGGAGTCCATCCCCCACCCCACTCCACTCTCTCGTTTTCGTGAAAGCGAAATTTTTGACCGTTCGAATTAAACGACTCCTCCTTTTTTTTGCTCCTAGCCAACCGGTAAAATAGGGCCTTAAAACAAACTATTAACGGTCTGAGTTTCCGTCGTATATATATATATATATATATATATATATATATATATATATATATATATATATATAAAAATCTCTGTTCACACGCTCAGAATGAATCTTTAGAATTCCATTCAAGAAATCTCTAGAGGGGAAACTTTCAAAGTGACTGTCGTCATGGCCACGGTGAACATGCATGTAATGCGTCGACAACAGTGCGTCTGTGCTTGAATATTCCAAAAATCGCTCCGTAGTCTGAATTTCATTCATCGTCGTGACGCGGGTTCAGACGCATTTGCGGCAACGTTATTTGCCAATCAATTGCAAATCCGACGTCGAAAAAGAGAAATTTTTGCGTAGAAGTAGAGAAATTTGAATTTTTTTAAATTATTATTATTATTTAATGTAATCGACCGGTTAAGGTAGGTATTTGGATGGACATAATTACTAATTACATAATTTGTACCCCTAGCAAAACACAACATCCTACTCTATATCAGGTCCCTCTTCAGCTCTGAGTACTTTCTTCCTCCCTTCATCCCGTCCAACATCCCTATCCTGTTCCTTCCCTTTCCTCGTTTGCCTAACATTCTCCCCTCAATTACAGTCTTCAACATCCCACTGCCGATCAATACCCCCTTCATCCACTTTTCCTGCCTCCATAGGATTGCTCCCAACAAACCCCTCTCTTCGCCCCTCACCATACCAAATACTTCCTCGTTTGTTTTCTTCTCTGTCCATTTCACCTTCTCCATTCTTCTCCACACCCACATTTCAAAAGCCTCCAATCTACGTCTATCCTCCTGCTTCAATGACCACGTTTCCGCACCGTACATAGCTACGCTCCATATCAAAGTTTTTACGAGTCTTCTCTTAACATCCTTACTCAATGTCCCCGTCATCAACTCCCTCCTCCTTGTGAAAGCCTCTTTGCCTAGCGCAATTCTTCTCCTTACGTCCCTACTACTTTGACCGTGTTGGTCCAAAACGCTTCCGAGATACGTTAACTGTTTACACTGCACAAGTTTTTGCCCTCCTATTTTAATGTTTATCTTAGCTTTACTCTTCCTATAAAACCGTATAAACTTTGTTTTATTCACATTTACTCTTATCCCACACTTAGAAATTGGAAATTAAAACAAATAACTGTTAAAATAAAGTAAATAAATGGATTCGTAATAGAATAATTTTGAATTAAATTTGAATTTTCCTCCGGAAACGGCTCTGCTAATCTGTGATTGCTAGTTGGAAGCAAGAACCTAATTACAAAATGAAGAGTAATGTTCTAATTTCTCTTCTCAGCTCATGATATTCGAATTCAACTCATTAATCGAATGCGATCTCCCATTTTTTTCAAAAGATACGATTTTAAATTTCAGTACTGATTTCAGTTCTGAAATAATAATCGTGTAAAACGGCCTCGATCGATGATAATCGAAAGAAAATGGTTAAGAGACGGAACACTGTTTACCGAAGTTAATCATATACTACTCGATCCTTAATTACCTACAAGGTCAATGATGACGATGGTATGGCGTCCTTCTTGATACTTTAATTGAATGTCCATATAAATATTTTTCGTTTTCCGCGGTGTAATTAGCGCGATATTTTTCCCTCGTGCAGGCAGACCCTCGAATATTGGATTGGCAAACAGTTAGGGCTGTCAATTTATTCTGCTAATATAATTCTGCTGTCAATTTGTTGGCCAACATTTTCCACCACTCCGGTGTAAATTCTCCGGTATTTGTATACTAAACCTGAGATTGCGTGGCAACGTCACCGTCGATAGCCGTCACGCCCGCTCCGCCCTCGGCTCTCCCCGGTTACCCGTTCCCCCTCAATCGTGGTCTCATTTATTCGCCCTCATGTCCTAACCGTGTGCGCGTATGATGAAATGTTGGTACACTTTCCTTTTGGATGAAAAGGAAACAAAAATTGGATTATTTATTACCTTTATAATTATTTTTGGGGCAAAACAATAGAAGGAACAGCAAACGATAACAAACAACGTTACATCAGCAAATAATGCAACAAATCAAAGTAGATTGTTGGGGGCAACGGCAATAAATACGTCACGAACGACAACTATTGAACGTGACAACATTGCAACGGTATATGATTCCACATGAATTTACTGCCTCAGCATATTATAAAAGTTTAATTTATTGAATAAATAGTATGTAAATTGAGCTCCGTCGTAAGATCTGCAACAAATCGTGAATCCTTAACTCCTCTCTGTATGTGTATATATATATATATATATATACATATATATATATATATATATATATATATATATACATATATATATATATATATTCAGGAATATGGCCAAGAGGTCCCAATTAATCCAACTTCGTGAGCATCCCATATACTTGCAGTATATTATAAATGAGGCCTAAACAACGACAGATAACATTTCTATTTGACCGTTTAATCACATTTACCAAGTACTCTTCTAATAAACCCTAATTTTTTGTTGCCTTGCCCACATATTCCCCGTACGTGTTTCGACATATTCGATTGAGAAATGCGACCAATTAAATGTATTGAAATAGTTTACTTGCCCAACCTTATTCGCCTGATTAATAAGATTGGATGTTGGATGCAGAGGAAGTACCTTACTTAATATCCATCCGTGACAGGACAAACGTGTCCCACATATAGACTTAACTTACGACAGAACATTTTTGCTCGGCTCTAATTAGAAGACCCCTGCCTACATCACACAGTTCGCGTTTGCAATAAACTGTCCGCGAACGACTTACATGGAAGAAAAACCGAAGAGATTTTTGTTTTTTAAATGTACCATTCTTGCCACTTTAAGCGAAGTTATCTTTTTCAAATATTTGGTTCCAACTGTTATTAAAAAAATCAAATGTTTCATGAATCTTCGAGGTAAGTAAAGAGGGGTACCTGAGGAATGTTTGAGTTGAAAAAGAGGGAAGATACGCGGAACAAGGTTTGATGATAGGGTAACGAAAGAATGTGGATACGACGCGCGGGTATTGACGGACAAATGCCAAAGAAGCGTGCCTCGCTGGGTAGGTCACGTTGAGAGACAGTTGATGATGGGTCTAAATACGTTAACCATTTGTTGGTGCGTTTTTCATTTGAAAGAGAAAGCGATATGCTGATTGTTGGTTTCCATAGGAGGACTGTGTATTGTTTATAATCAAATAGGGCAAAAAAGCACATGTATTAGAATTAACCTTCAACATATGCCCATAAAAAATAATTTGGTGAAAAATTATATATATCAAAGTAACGAATGTAATTTCTTCTCGAACAATCCAACGTTCCTTAGCAACGGTGAGTCCAGTTCAACAGTACGTCGTCACGATAAACGTATTTCACGCATTTCAATCTATTACCCATTATTAGGAGTAAAATTTTTCGCCAGGGACGTTTTTAATACTTATTGTAAATTTTGGTTAATGTGAATCAATTTTATTTGGGTATATCGACGCATATTCAATGAGAAACATGTTTGTTTCCCTTTAAACGTCACGCCCGGGCCGCCTTAAACGTGACTTTGGATGAATAGCAGTCATAAGTGCGACGAAGGACAATGAAAACTTTCAAAACCCCTATTTCCATGATGGCCATATTAGAAACAAGGAAGCCTCCACCGCGAAGGGAAGATTTAAGACGGTACTCTAAGAAGTGCGAAGACGATTACCGAGCATTTCGAGAAATGACCCATCTTTTCCCTTTCCTCCCTCTCTCCCTCTCTCTCTTAAATCTCTCACCCCCCCTCCCCCTTCTTATTTCCAGCGCGTTTGTGCGGTTAGCCGCAGAGTTCAGCAGCATCGCTGCGGTCATCTCAAGAAGAGGTTGGGGATATTACGGATTACTCACACGCGGGGAGATAGCATTCATTATTTACAAAGGGGCCATTTTCGAGAACGTCAACAACAATAGGAGTTGATACGGAGGTTCATTTTTGCTATTGACACAATGGCGAAAACGACTCCGAAGATCACTCATGAATCACGATTTATCACCCGCGTTGCCTTGGGGGGGTGTTTATCATTCTCGCAGGAAACGATCGACGTCGTCCTCCCAAACCAAGATTACGAGTGGATTCAATCGCGGCACGATCTCTATGGCGACGCCATTGTTCCAGAAGATATTGGACAATGCCTCTCTCTCTCTTGAGTGTTTGAGATTATCTGAATTTCCATTCGCAACCATCGAAGGCATCTCTCAAGTGTATCTTCAGCGATGATTCTAAGCAACAGACTTCCAAGTTCAACATCAAATGGAAGGGCGAGTCAGAGATTAAGTTTTAAAAAAGAGGAAGTAAAAAAGGCAAACAATGTGCTCCGATAGGCGTACTACTGTCTAAGAAGGTACGGTTTCATTGGATAGGTTAGCTTTAATTAAATATCAATGTCTTTTTTATCAACTTAGTGAACACATATCCCATTAAAAGTTCTTTTTAATGTAAACTAGTGCAATTTAAAACACAGAAGATCAAAAAAACCCTACGGCGAGGAAAGATTTTTTATAAAACACGATAAAATTAAAAGTTTTTTTATGATACTCAAAAAATCAAAGGAAATAAGTTTTGTGGAAGAAAAAATTATTCATTTATGGCAACAAATCATTTTCACAAATAAGTACATTGCAATTGTGTGTAAAAAGGATTTCTTAAAAGCGTGCACTAATACGCAACGTGTGCCGCACGTGATTAGGCAGAGTGGAGGGCTGCAGTGAATCGATCGAAATACTGATGATGATGTCACTGACGAAAGTGCGCACCTTTTTCCTCGTTCATTTACGGTATGTTCCAACGTTAAAAGTCCGTTCATCAGAGACCACATAAAACCATTGTTACGTAAAAATCCCTCGCTTGGTTACGAAAATCAATTTGCTGCCGGTAATCAATGACACATCTCTCATTCAAAAGATTGCAACTGAAGAAATCACGGATTAAAACCAAGGATGAGTACCAATGGTTAATTGAGACAGGCAGGCAATGAAATACGTCAGCGGTAGGAATTATGATTACATAGTCCTTGTGGCAGCTTGGAGCTGAGCTTGAAACTGCATACCTACGTATTCTCGATACGACTACCCATCATTACCAGTAGTTCTAGAGGATACTAAGATTGGTTTCTTGCTGTAGCCCTCATCCTTTCTCCTCTATTCCCTGTGGCAAATTCCCTCTCACCCCCATCCCGATAGCTCCTCTGTTTATGCATCCTTCTTACTTCGTTTCCTATTCCCTTTTCTCTTGGTCTTCATTTGCGAGATATTTCCTACAATATTCTTCCATTCTACGAGGACAGTCATGAAATTAGCACAAGTTGCTAACCGGGAATAGAAGTCGGTCGATAGACCAATGCTTTACCCACTGTACTATCTCGACCGGATGCGAAAATATGTTAATAGGTCCGATAGAATTAATGATGACATTTTGGACTAGCAGGTAAGGGAATAAAGAGAGGCGTGGAAGAGCAATGTAAAATGGATTAAAGTCTAAACTGATACAGGTGGATAGGTTCGGTGGGAGTCCATCTACATCCAACATGGGACCCCACATGCGTGTGGCAGTGGGTGTTAAGTCAACCATTAATTCGATTAATCAGTTATTCACTGCATTCTGGTAGTATATAGCGTCGTATTTTATGTTTCCTATAGCTATGGTCTCGAAAACTTTGATGGATAAATAAATGTCTTCACATATCAGCATGTTCAGTAGTAAATTTCCCTTGACTCCTCGTTATCGTCTCAGATATTTTTCAGAGGCATCTCGATCCCTACTTGGGGTGCTTCGTGGAGGGCACTTTGAGTGAGTACGCCGTCCGTCGGATGGGACGTTAAGCTGTGGACCCCTTGGCGCCTTTCGTATAGAGTAGGCTAATGCCGACGCCGGGTTTTTCTCCACCCTTCATCCTGTTCTGTCCCTTCCTAATGGCGCCAATGACCTCAGCTGTCGGTCGCCTCCCATTGAAAAAAAACTGCTACTATTCAATTTTCCATTTGTAAAATAAATTGTACATGGGACTCGAATTATTCCTTTTCTCTCTGTTCAGGTTAAAATCTCATGTGACTCCTCAAGTTCGTTTAAAACATTATTCACGAAACGAGCAGCTATTCTCTTGCATATTCTTCTTAGTTTTAATTGAAAGGCGAAACATTGTTGCCACATGTTAGAGCAGGTTTAAAAGTGCATTGTGCAGCAGAACGCCTTCTTGGCGTGCTATGTCCTCCCAACTGACCGACCTTGTCATTTGTGTGCTTTTGAGCCGAAGTGGTGGCGCGGTAGCCTAGTGGATGTAAAGCATTCAGCTCCCGTTAGGAGAGCCCAAAGTTCGAATCCCAAATCGATACTTCTGGATGATCCCATCTGCAAATCCAGACGGATTTTCTGGTCATTAGAACTTCTTGGGAAACCGAATATTGGAACAGAAAGGAGACCCTGTTTCTCCTTATTACTACCCTGTTACAAGTTAAAACATAAAAAAAACAGCGGATGAAAAAATTTGATCGCCTTGGAAGTGTTTTTGACCAGGATGTCACAGTATTGGGCAAATAAGGAGAAGAATTGCGTTTGGCGAAGAATCTTTCACGAGGAGGGAATTGCTGAGATGGACGTTGAGTATGGATGTTAAGAAAAGGCTCGTGAAAACTTTAATATGGAGCGTAGTCAGGTACGGCGCGGAAACGTGGTCATTGAAGCAGGATAGACGTAGATTGGAGGCTTTTGAAATGTGGGTGTGGAGAAGGATGGAGAAGGTTAGGTTGACAGAAAGGAAAACGAACGAGGAAGTGCTAGATAGAGTGAAAGGGGAGGGGAGATGGGATTGTTGGAAGAAATCCAAAGGAGGTAGGAAAAGTGGACGCAGAGAATATTTTTATTTGCGATTTAATGTTGAAGACTGATATATAGAAGGAAGAATGTTAGACAAACAAGGAAGGGGCAGGAATAGGATAGATAGGGATGTCGGATGGAATGAATGGGAAGAATAGGATGTTTTGTTGTGTTTTGCTAGGCGAGGTTAAGAAACTAAGCGTTGCTCAAGAAGTACCCATTCAATATCTACCTTAAACGGTAGACTTCCAATAGTAATAACAAGAATATGAGGTAATTCTCACACACCTTAATAATGGTTAGCTTCTTGGCTGGCAGTGGTACCCACATCTATCAAAACCAACCCTTGAGTTAATTACTGCGATTGTGACGATGATCAAATCCAACTTCCGGGTCTTGTGCATGCGTGAGTTTTTGTTCCTTAATTTCGCAAATCGCGTGGTCAGCGCTCGACCCTTAACCTTCATTCGGGCACTGCGAGATCCTTCCGTAGACAACAGCGATTTCATCGAGGATGAATTCTCTCAATAGACTCCGGGTTTCAAGTTTTTTAAGATCCTTTACTTTTTTGATCGAGAGAGTTTTGACCCAAATGCTTGAAGGGTAGAGAGGGAAGGAGACCTCGGCCTTGGTTTGTTTTCCCTGGCCTAAGGACACCCTCGCGAGGGGGGGGGGATGTTCTCCGGGAGGGAGTCGGGTGAGGGGAGAAATGAAAAGAAAATCGATCCCATCTGCGGAAGAGGAGTTTTTTTTTGAACAATCGAAAGTCTCCTCGACACATTATCGCCCGCAATGACCGTTTCTTAATATCATTAGTACGCGTTAGTCGACAACAATTTCGCTTTTCTCCACAGCAACGCATTTTTCATTTATGTCTTTCAATTCGTCGCATTATACCCTCTCCCTCATTTGACTTTCTCCGACGGAGACCACTTCGTCTCGTTTTACGTAACAATGAGTGATCGCATTCGCTGCACGTAGCGGTCGTCCGCCAGAGGTGGATACGATTATTTCCTTTTAGTAACTAGTCTACTGACCACCACCCCACTTCATACCTGTAGTGCTTTCTTATAATATCCTTCCGTGTTTCTTTAATTGCAAAGGATTGGTGATTTTTTTTACGTCCAGCGATGACTTTAAATTCCGCATGTTGCCGACGTTTCACTCACTGATGGTTACAATGTTTTACTTAAATGCTTAAATGCATTCCTACATTTCATGTTTACACTCGATGTAACAATTCTCCACAGGGGAGAATTTATATCGGCCTAGATCTCTATGTCACCGCTAAGTTATCAGTTCTATAAAACTAGATTGAAAATAATACTTGCCAAGTAGAAAATTGTTACTGTTGTTTCAGACAGTATATATATATATATATAATATAGTAATGTATATTATATATATATATATATATATATAATATAGTAATGTATATATATGTGTGTGTGTTTGTGTTTGTGTGTGTATGTATGTATATATATATGTGTATATATATACATATACACAAGCAAAAAGGCCACTCACAAATGTCTAAGTTTTGACGGCTATGGGCCGCCTGTGTAGAATGAAAAAGAATCAGAAATGTACTTTTTGTACATGGGTGTGTGTGTGTACATAAAACATGTGTTTATATACACACATATATAATTTCCTATCATATGAACTGAAAAATGGTTTCCAGGTGCTCTCGCCTTGGTTTGAGGGCCTACCGTGTGACTGTGTGAGACGTGCTGATTGAGACATGTGCATGAGGGCATGAGGCATTACATTTTTATCATAGCCCGAAGCTCATAATCCAAGTCAATCTCCCACAAGTGGTTTGTATCCGTTTTTAGATTTTTTTACCATTTATTCTTCCATTATTAACTTGGACAATGATGAGTTAATATTTTCCAGCGAAGAGTTTGTTTGGGATATAATAACGGGGTACGACTTGAAAATAGCGAGTTTCGACTGGACGTGACGACTAAATGCCCGGCCGTGGGTGGCTGGGAACCTCACGGTTATGGAAATAATTAAGTCTTCCCACGGAATATGGCGAGACAGAGAGAGAAAGAGAGAGATAACCGTATCGTTTAGGCGGCGAATATATCTCCGGTCGTGAAAGTCACGCCATCATCGAAAAAGATAAAAGTTTCTCTACCAAGGAATGCCTTTAAGGATCTCGGAGAGGCAGCAAAGATCTAAGGACGATTTTCCAAGACGTTTCAAGATCAATTTTTGGAATAATTCTAGGATTTTTACCCTCTATTTAGACAAGGTTGTATGAAAAGTATCGATAACAATTTTTCCTGAAGTGCGCATGAAGGTCTGAATTAAGACCGTCGGTTAAGTGTTCATATTATCGCAGATCGTATTGACATTGATAAGATGAAGCACACACCATTCTTACTGAAAATTTGGCGATGCGAAAAATCTGCACTAAAATTGTCGGGCCTTAGGTCTTTTGACGGACGGCCAAGAGCAGCGTCGAGTGTCTGCTTGCGAATTCCTTCTGCAACGACATCGCAACGATTCCCCAACCCCCTTGAAGTATCCACTTGGTACCAGCAGACTATTTCATATTCCCAATAGTGAAAGCCTCCAATGACCCTAAATACCGTGAAAGAAGTTTACACGCGTATTCTTAAGGATCTTCTGCCAACCAGGGAGCCTTCGAGTCATGGAAAAGCCCCTAACATAAGTGTGTCGACACTCACTGTCTTTCACCTCGACCATTTCATCCTCTCAGATTACCTTCCTCGATGTTAATATTACCCTCAGCAATAACAAATTCCTTACCTCTGTTCACACCAAACCCACTAATAAGCAGCAATACCTTCATTACAGCAGTTGTCACCCCTCCCATACCAAGCGCTCCCTCCCTTACTCCCTCTCTATCCGCGGTCACCGCATTTGCAACCATCACGAATCCCTTAAGAAATACCTCAACAACCTTCACCACTCCCTCCTCCAACGAGGATACCCTGATTCCCTCCTCCATAAAAAAATACTTAAACATTCCTACACCCCCAAGCCTGCCTCAACCACAGACTCCCAGCCTCTCTCAATCTGTACTACCTACTTCCCAGGCATTCAGTCTCTCAAATTCATCCTCAAAGACCTATTCCCCATCCTCAAAAATCACAACACTTCCTCCAACCTTCTTCCCAAATGCCCCTCTGTCACTTTCAAACGTCCCGCCAACCTAGCAAATATCCTCAAATCCACCAGGCCGCTCTCAAAATCCCCTCACACCCCCAGAGCCATACCCACTCCATGTCATCGAGCAAGATGCAAAACCTGCCCTATTTTCACCACTCCACCCCACTCCATCCCACCATTTAACTCTCTCCCGCCCTTCCCCTATTCCTCTTGCACTTCCAAGAATGTAGTTTATCTTCTTACCTGTAAACTCTGCCCGTCATTTTACATAGGCCAATGTTCCACACCACTTAACATTAGGATTAATAACCACCGCGCCTCGTGCAATCCCTCCTCCCCGTCCGCGGGTCTCCCCATCCCTAAACATGCTTCCCATCATAATACCCCTTTCAACCTGTGCTACAATGTTTCCGTCCTGGCCTCCCTTCCCACATCCGATAACCCTATACAATTAAAAACACTTGAAATGGCATTCATTTACATCTGTATGGCCTATCAGCATCCGGGCCTCAATGTCGTTCACTGATGGGAGTGGCCTAAAATTGTTACTTTGTGGAAGCCCACCCTCACCCCTCCTTCGCCTCCCGTTCTCCCCTTCTCCTGGCCCCCTTCCCTTTCTCTCGCACCCCTCACCTCAACAACTCCAGCAGTCATTACTTCTATATCTTCAGAGGAAGACGGATTGTTTCCGTCGAAATATCAAGAAATAACGTGTGAGTGTTCTTCTCTTTTTTTGTGTTTCTATATTGTGTGTTACTGTGTATTGTACTATATATATATATATATATATATATATATATATATATATATATATATATATATAAACACAGATGTAGATTTTTAGAATATAGAGACACAAAGAAAGGACACTCACAATTTGTTATTTTACGTTTCGACAGCACGGCTGTCGTCTTCAGAATCTGAATCTTGATTCTGAAGACGACAGCCGTGCTGTCGAAACGTAAAATAACAAATTGTGAGTGTCCTTTCTTTGTGTCTCTATATTCTAAAAATCTACATCTGTGTTTTTATATATTTGTGTGTCGCCGATGAGCGTTCCATTTCGAAGATATTATATATATATATATATATATATATATATATATATACATACAAGCATACATTACTACACGTACGTTCACTAAGGTATCCAATTGATCTATACTCTTCTTCACATGCGAGAGAAGCCGTCAGTAATAGGAAATTTTCTGACTGCTCTCTCACTTCTGACGAGTTATACAAACACAAAGAATGGGAAATGTTTACCTGGGGTAAATTCTCTCCACTCTAGCACTGAAATAACGACTAATGTTTCTGATAAACCCAAAATATAAACATGTTTTCATCGTAATCGCAAAAGAACCTCAGTACATTTACCAAATTTCCTATGGCATTTTACCAGGCTTTCCATTCCTTTCCAAAATCCAGGACACTTCCAGGCACTATGCTACACTATCCTGCGTGGCTATCCTGGGATGTGGAAGTACGGGAAGGGAGTGAAAAACCGCACGGGCCGACGAAATGGAACGCACGCGTCTCAACGCACGCAACACGACGAAACTCCCGCATTAATACGTAGGTTCCGGAAGGACCGATTCGGTTGGGGTCACGACTATCCCCTATCCAATCCGCTCTCGCATACGTAAATGGGATTTTGGAGCGTATAACTACGGACGAATCGTGATTTCACTTTGATTCCGCATCTGTTCACACTCACAATTTTTCCGTGGTGGGAGGATGTTTACCTAAATGACCCAATCTTCGAGCTGCAGCTAAATGCGTGAGGTCACTCGGGAATTATATATCGAGGGAAAGAGAGTATCCGTTCATCTGGGGAAATGTTGAGGGAATTGACCCCGGATGATCGGAAACTATTACATTAGGGAAGGTTTATAGGGCGAACTATAGTTATGGAGCAATGAAAAGTATTTTCTTCAGGCAACCCCTGTATGACTTGTATTTATATTCAAAGGGACAGTGCTCCTGTGGAATTATTCATTTCGTAAAATAAATATTGATAATTTTCTTCCGCCAATAAAATATTTTTCTTCCGTCTACTTGCAGTTCTCGCTTCCGAGGCCAGCTTAGCAACTCCATCGTTCACTTTCCTGATTTGAACTCGCCTTGGTGCAGACACTACAAGTAATACGCACACTATGTAAGTACTTAAGTTAAGACTAAATGTTTATTAACGTACGTGTGTGTGTGGATAAACAAATAGATACCCAAAACACATGCAAGTATATGTGTGTATATGTACGATTCGCTTCCTTGCTTACGCTGAAGAAGGCAGCGTAATGATTGGGAAATTAGTGTTTTTCCTATGGTCGAACATATATCACCCAATTACGACCTAATGTATGTGTGCGAGAGTGTGTGTACATGCGGTATGTTCAAAGAGACTTCGCCAATATGGCGATGCAGCACGTCGCTCAATAATGTGAAACACGGCACCCGATAAATACGAAATATGCCATAGAAAAACACCCACTGTTTACGTATTTCCAATATGCCTGCCACTTCATCAGAGTTAGATAAGTGATTGCCACTTCTATTACACTGATGAAGATGACAGGGACCACTGAAATATATCACAAATGAGGATTTCCCTTTCGCTTGTTTTCTTTGTGAGCAATGTGGTTAGTATTACCTCTGCAATGGATTGAATTTTCATCAATTCCGCCTACCCCGACACGGATCTTTCGACTTGTCGGGTCGATGTTGTTATGTTCGCCATTTGGGTAGGTTTTCATTTTTGAATGTGTATTTGGCCAGTGTGGCTCTTTTCCTTCTTCTGGCTATGCGTGCCACGACATGCATTGCTCCTATCCTTTATGGCATGATTACTTTCCCGACTATCTTTCCCTCTATTTTTCTCATCCATTTCTCCTTTGGTGGATGAAACAGCTCCCGAACGCCATCTCGTGGCCAAAGAATCAGGGCACTTGGTTGCATAAACATCCTTCAGATTTCACTCCTCGATAGCTTAAGTGGTTAGATCCGTTGTTCAAGTCTCGGTCAAGAAAATATTTTTCCACTAGTGATATGCTCGATTCCGCCTTCCCCATCTCTTCTGTCTTCGTCCTATGCATGCGTTCCTTATCCCTTTTCGTTATATCTATTTCCATGCGAATGAGTATATATATGTATATATATATATATATATATATATATATATATATATATATATATATATATATAAGAGAGAGAGGGAAACAAATACAATGGAATACTGACATGTATTCCCAATTTTATGAAAATTCGGAATACATGTAACTGCGAGTTTACATTGAACGTGTTTTTGTCTGCTAGCGCTGTCTTACTTCTCCATATGTATATACGAGTGTGTGTGTGTATATATATATATATATATGCGTACGCACGCACATATGAGTAGGTGTTATATTTTTTTTGATCTGCCGGAGTTCCTCTGAAGTGGCTTCCTGATTTCTAACGAAACTCTTTCCCGTCGGAATTTTCTCCATCCGCGTATGTTAGGTAATTACCGAGCCTTTTTTGATTGAAAAGGGAAACTTGTGGAGCGCTCCGAATGGAGAGGGAAACTCAACTGACATATACAGTCTCTCCCACACATGTTCCCGCTGGGAATGAGTCATTACCAGGGAAGCGTGTTTCTCCTGATCCTTACATACGAAATACAAGTTTCAAACTATTTCAACCACCTCCTTCTCCCCCTCTACCCTAACCCCAACCCTAAACCTAACCCACGCACACCTCCTACACGACTCCCTTTTGTTTCGTATTGTACCCCTATCCGAATCTGGCGAAAGTTATGGAGCAAAAGAAATGTACACGTGCTCTTTAATCTCTGGGAACTAAGAAAAACGTTTGCGAACCCGACGACGAACGAATTTCCGCGCGCGGACGACAAGGGATTCTCCGACTTGGCGCTAACACGCGTGACTTAGCCCACGTGCAAACAAACGACCAGAATTTTTAAGTCCTGACCTCTGGGTAAAACTTGCCTTAGTGCCTTAGAATCAGATTTTGTCCGGGAATTAAATTTACCAGAGGTTAGGAAACTATGGTCAGCGTGGTCCTGATGACCCTGAAAAGGGTTTCCGTGCAGTTTCAGTGGAAATTCGGAACATGTCCCCATGGGAACTGAGGCGGGTTCTCCTCTCAAACAGTGAATCACATCAGGAGATGATATCTAACAAATCGTTTTCGACGAATGAATGCAGAATAGGGTGATTGATTTATTAAAAATACTGTTTTCGTGAACAATGTTTGTAAATGGAAAAGCGATAGGGCGATGATGAAGTTTTCTCGGGTCTTCCACCGGGTCAGGGGTTCAATATTGGCCCACACTTCGATGCTCGACTCGTGCATCGTCCTCAGGGTAGATGAGTGCTAATCTTTTTTTCAGTTTTAGGGTCTTTATTTCCGTCATGCATCAGTACAGTGAATGAAGTTTAAACTTTGAATTTTTAAAACAATGCCAAAACAGAAACCCCGTTAAAGGAAACGACAAAATAAACCCCGTTTTAGGAAAGTATTCCTCTTCGGGGTGGAGGAATAACAACTGAGTAGAAAAAAAGGGAAGCGGCGGCGAAATCATATAGCATAGCGACAAACCGGAAGGTTCCTCCACCACGGACCAATCACTAGTCACCTGACCCGTGGGCTTATGTATACATATAAGACGTCCAAATGCAGAGTGGCACTCAGCTACCCTCAGGACATCTACCGGTATCGAAACGTCGGCCAATATGGAACCCCTGACTCGGTGGAAACCCAAAGAGAACTTAATCTAGCAATTATGCCGAGAAAGTACAATGAGGGCGATGTTTTAGGAATGACCAACCACCTAAAATATCCGAGTCAATAGATATCGATTTCAATAAACAATGACTTTGATTTTTTCGGTGGAAATGAAAGATGAAAAGACTGAAGTCAATGCGAATTGACATTTCAGTTCACGATTACTCAAGTGGCTGTGAACCAAATTCCCTCCTTGTCACAATTTTGCCCTCGTAGTAGCAACAGATTTGAGTATGAAAACTTCAGCATGGATGATTTCTACGAATTCTTCCCATTTTCTACATCAACATGGTACTCTGCAAGCCACTGATTTGGTGTGTGGCAGGGTGATGATTGCATAACAAGTATGCAAGAGACTGAAGTTAAAAAAAACTATGTATCTTTCTACCAGATTTTTTATTTGTTAGGTACCACTAGTTTCAACTCATCGACGTCATCCTCAGGTACCTGATGAGGCCGATACGTTGAAACTAGTCGTGCCTAGACATTAAAAGGTCTGGTGGATAGGTACATTGTTTTTTCACTTCAGTGATGATAGATTTCCACAAATTTAAGCCTTAAAAAATCGAATATATATATATTAGATTTTTTAAGATTCCGGTCTAGGAAATATGGTTGCATTCGTTATCTGCTGGATTCCGCCTTCCCCACCTCACCTGTGTTCGTCCTTCATGTGTGTTCCTATCCCTTTTCCTTATATCTGTTTCTATATAAATGAGTATATATATATATATATATATATATATATATATATATATATATATATATATATATATATATATATATATATATATATATATATATATATATATATGCAAGTATTAAATACTGATTTAAACTCATGGCACTGTTTTTAGCCGTTATTCGGTGTAATTTCTCTACTGTATAGATAACAGAAACACAGTAATTCAAAAATTTACAGCGGCATTGCCATGTGACTAAAACTCTATTTAGCTCCTGTGGTATATTGTACAAGTTGTTAACCTTCAGGGGTTCAACATTTTTGCGTCGACTTTTGTGATGTAAGTTAGGGTGATTCTAAGGATTCTTACTGTAAGTAAGGATACTAAGTCCCTGTCCATTCACTTCAGAACTTTTCAGTCAGGCCCAAGGCGAAAAGGGAGTTCGTCAACCCCTGTCAGCATAAAGAGTGCCAATCCTTTTTGGACATCGGCATCTGTTTGCGTTCGCTGAAGGAATCGAAAGCACTCACTAATCGACCCACATCTGCGTCCCTTCGCGTGCCAAGCGTGATTCCTTTAGCGTGCATAAGAGTTGCTCGCTTACTTTGAGGGGCAGTTGTCGCACTTTGGATGACCTCTTTGGATTTGTTTTGGCTCCACTTTATCAACTGGCGTCATCAAACCTTTCAATCGAACAACCTTCGAGTTAAAATCGACATCTAATGCTCGAAAATTTACAATTCGCTTATGTTAAGACTTTTTTTTTCTAATTTCCAGTTTGGGAAGATGAACTTTCGCGTGCTGATGTTAACCTTTGAGGGTCATTAATAAATCCATGCAATTCGATGTTTTCTGAATTCAATCGCTACCAACTTCTGCCCAAAAATAAAAGATAAAAACAAAAGATAAAAACAAAAGATAAAAACAAAAGAATATACTTGTGCGTCTTTTTTCTATGGAAACAAAAATTGACGCGTGAAAACTTAGATGCTATTCCCCATGGTTCCCTATGAGTTTAGAATAGATCGAAACAGTGAAGTCAACAGTGCGTCCATCTTTATTGCTCAAAAATATTACATGAATGAAATAAGAATGGAATCCCTATGGTAACGCCACGCTTCGTTTTAATTTTTGTCCTGTAATAGTGTTGTCAATGTGATATATTACTTCCCAGGATTACCTCCCAATAATAAAACATTCCCTTCCAATCCCTTGAGTGGCAACCAATAAAAATGACTGGGCTAATTTACCTTCCAAACTGGTTACTCCATAGGGTCATGAATGGTGTCAGTAACGATTTTAACCCTACAGAGTGATCTGGGAAATGGGTTTGCGACCCGCTAACGGATTTAAATTCAAATCGATGCGTGGAAACAAATCGCAGGCCACAGAGACGTCCCCTCAGCGAAACGCTTAATAGACGAAGCGTCTGAGGAAAATAATGGCATAGAACTTAAGACATGATGAGGGTGGTGACCTGACACACTTCGCATAGGATGACCTTCTCATAGCTCATCTCCTCCGCCATCGTACTTTCCTTGAAAAACGCGAATCGTAGAATGGTTGACCTTGATTGCAGCAATACCAAAATAAAATAAAGAATGATCAATATATGATCCCCATTAAAGGTTAATTAAGATCCTTAATAACTATCAAAACAGGGGCGCTACACTGGAGAATACCTTATACCATTAAGATGTAGAAGTATCCGGTAATATCGACGACTTCTCGCGGAAATGACTTATCCACCAAAATGGAAATAATGAGGGAATTAAGTGGAAGTACTTGATAAACCTATTATCTAGAATACATTTTGAAGACCGTGACTAAAACATTATCACTAGTTGATGAAAGAATACACTTGGCTTTTCTTCACAAAAAATTTGTATTTACGACCTCGGTTTCGTTAGCGTTAACAAAACCAAGGTCATAAATAAAGCTTTTTTACACGGAAAAGTCAAGTGTACTCTTTCATCATCAAGGATTTTGACCATGTTACGCCAAAAATGTGTGTCATTTGTTATCGTTAAAAGTTTTACTAAGATCTCATCTCCTCAGTCCTAAGTAGCTTCAAAGTTCCCTGAGACAAAGTGACGTTTCTTCCTAATGTTTCCATGGCAAACGAAATGTGTGCCAAGCGTGCAATTGATTATTTGAGTGTCATTCGACGAATTTAGAGTTCTACGCTGCAAAGCATTCACACGTTACCACGGCAATGAGGAAGGCCTGTTCATTTTCCCGCGCCGCCTGAAGTTGTACGCAATATTCTCCTGCACCCAAAATGAAATAGCTTGAGTTTGGGGTGGGGTTGTCAAGAGGCATTACACAGATCTTAATCCCGAACCCTAAGGTGGATGGCCGAACCATCACATTGCTGGGTTACTGAACTAAAGGATGTAAATTAGCGCGGTAGCCTAATGGAGAGAGAGAGCTGTCGGCTACTACTAAGATGTCCCTGGTTTGGTTCCCGGTTATTTATGATACCCCACCAGCTTCACCTGAGCTGTGTGATTTTTCGGGTACCAGTATCTTCTTATAGAAAACCGTATGACGGTACAGGGAATAGAGCTGGCCACCCTTCTACCCTGAAATGCGAATTTGATACGCTTCCTCCTTATTGGACATGGTACCCTGCAAGCCAAACGCTAGGGTGTGTGGCAGGGGTTGATTCAAAAATAGGCATGGAGAATCAAAAATTAAGTTTTTCTTAATTTTTAGTTACAATATCTTCATGTAAAATTATTCAAATTAGGAAGAAAATTATCACTCTATATATATTTGTATACATATATATAATATATATATATATATATTTATATATATATACTTTATATACAATTTATATATACTCTATATATACAGTCTACATACATCTACATCTACATAATACCCCGCAAGCCGCCGCAAGGGCGTGTGGCGGGGGGTGTTAGGTCACCAACCGTAAAAAAGAAAAATACCACATGCAAAAAAAAACAACACGGAAAATTACACCCACAGCAGCGCACACACTCATGCAAAAATCCCTTCATCCAATACTCATGCAAACACATATACCGCAAAACAACTAAAAAACTGCACCCCATGATGCAGCACGAAAGACATTCTACAACACGGAAGCCAGGACACAACAAGCAAGAAATTGAAACATCACTACCACATGAAAATGCACCACGAAACACTCTACCCCCAAAGAGTCTCTAATTGGCAGGGAATGCGACCCAACGTTGCAGGTAGCAGGAATTTGCCCCCGCGGAGAGGGACGAGTGATTGAAAGGGAAACTTAAAAACAGATGAACGGAACACGAATGAGGTCATTCGGAAAGAATGGGTTATTATAGCAAAACACATAAGGTTAGTGGAAGAGCATGCATTTAAATACAAAGCATAATATCTTCAAGTTAAAAGATAGTTGGTTTATATGCATAAGAATATAAGGCAAATATTAATTAACTTAATGCCTATTCTTAAAACCCACCACCTTTCATAATTTTTAAGCTCGGCAAAAAAGCCGCACACTTAAACTCTCTCTCTCTCTCTATATATATATATATATATATATATATATATATGTATTTTTCGAGTTATGTACATATTCTTTATATATACTACATACATATACTTCATAACCGACCTTCGGGTTGATTACTGTGTTTATGGTTTTTTATATAACTTTTATATATATATATATATATATATATATATATATATATATATATATATATATATATATATATATATATATACATAGTGTGTGTGCATAAACTACGGTATTTAAGGGAGATATAATTCTACACGCATGAGGAACTACAAGTATAAAGAAGGGCCTTAAAATAAAGATTTAATTATATTAGGTATCGGTTAAGGTAGGTTTTTGGATGGACATAATTACTAATTTAATAATTTGTGACCCCTAGCAAAACACAACATCCTACTTTGCATCAGGTCCCCCTTCAGCTCTGAGTACTTTCTTCCTCCCTTCATCCCGTCCAACATCCCTATCCCGTTCCTTCCCTTTCCTCGTTTGCCCAACATTCTCCCCTCAATTACAGTCTTCAACATCCCACTGCCGATCAATACGCCCTTCATCCATTTTTCCTGCCTCCAAAGGATTTCTCCCAACAAACCCCTCTCTTCGCCCACCATACCAAGTACTTCCTCGTTTGTTTTCTTCTCCGTCCATTTCACCTTCTCCATTCTTCTCCAAACCCATATTCCAAAAGCCTCCAGACTACGTCTATTCTCCTGCTTCAATGACCAAAAATAAAGATAAGATGAGGTAAATACAATATAATAGTTTACTTTGACTGAATTAGGTGCTAATACAATTTCCCCCTTAGCGTGGTCGGTTAATGTTATTCCAATCCAATATCTCTAATGGGAACATTGGCATTTCAAATCTATCTGTTCTACAGTTGATCTAGTACGATGGGGCTAATAATGCATTTTCAAAATGATCCCTAAGGAGACATCTTACATATTTATGAAAGAGATTTAATCTGTATTTAAAATTTCACTCCATTCGGTGATTCCCAACTCAGTTCCTGTAATAATCTTGCTATGCTACTAAGTTTATCATGCCTACTTTTATGTACAAATCTAGTTCTCATACTCTACATACCGAGTGTAAGCAATGCACTCGTCAATTGAAATAAAACGAAATCTTGGGTTCATTACTGCAATACTGGGACCAACTACCATTGGGTGTTGAAAGATCCATAGAGATCTCCTGAAAGACAGATGGTTCAAATGTGCTTGCATGAGACCCTCCGCATCTTTGCATATTTGTTATAAAACATGCAGCGAATTACGAAATGGAGCCTCCTTCGCGTCAATGTGTAAGAGTCGGCGGCACGACCCGGTAGCCGCCGGTGGTCCCGTCTGTGAGGACCCCGTCTGCATTCAGTCACACTTGCGACATTTCCAAATGTCTCCAAGGCCATCCATCCATCAATCTCCTCGCACCATCCAAATCTGGAACCGAGGTCGCGGCCAGTTGAGTCGACCCATTTCCTTCGAATATGGATCACGCTATATTTTTTTTTAAAGGCGCCTCGCGAACAAAAAAGGAACGAAAGTTCGGTCGACGGAAGCACCGAAAAAAAAATTGTGAGAATTGGATATTATATTTCGTCCCGAAGTGTTGAAAGAAAACACCAAAAGGCCGATTCAGTACCCACTCCCTGGAGTTTTGAGGACTCTTTGGCCGTTTTTTTTCTGCAATTCCAGCGGTCTAACTCAAAGGGAAATCGATAATATTGTATCTATATCGTACTGAGAAAAAATTTTGCGCATGTGTCCGTTAATAGGACGTTTCAGTTATAATGCCCATGTTCGTAATAAAGTCAGTGCAACTAATGCTGCCTTACGTTCATCACCAACAGTTCATCTGTTTTCTACAGTATTCTCATTCTGGCAACAGGATTGGTCTGACGAACACAGCGCAGAAACCCAAAGAATCCAAAAATAGCACATACATGAGAAATTTTCATTTGTCACGAATTAACTGCACGCCAAACGTGCATTATCCACTTCCTTTTAAGATTCAATTGTTTAAAAGATGCATTTTATTCTTGTTATTGTATGGTAGTGGGTCGCTAAGGATACGGTTTCCATGGACACAAATTGAAACACCAGCACGATTAAAACACAGCCTTAGACTCATCTAACACGACACGGCCTAATACCTCAATCTAATCTAAACATTTCTTCAATTTTGCGCAAATCCTCCCTTCCTCTCGCTCCCTCTCATTCATTCCAACGAGCATATTACTTTGCTCCCTTTACCTCGCCCAAAAACAATCTCTTTTATCCATTCACCATATCTAGTATTTCTTCGTTCGCTTTATTTTCTGTCCATTTCGACTTCATGTATTTATAAAATCAACAAAATTATATATATATATATATATATATATATATATATATATATATATATAATTTAATAAATTATAAGTGAGTTCCTTCCATTTCTTCCTTGAGAAAGGTGGCTAGCACCACAGAAGCTTCGAAAACCAATGAGTTTATTTTCTTTTTTTGTGTATTTCTGTGTTTTTGTCTTCGTTCGCTAGAGCTAACTTCATATTCATTATATATATATATATATATATATATATATATATATATATATATATATATATATATATATATATATATATATAAATATACATATATACATAAAAAGATAGAGAGAAACATATACAAATGGTTCTGACATGTATTCCAAATTTTCCTTCTTTCTCCTTTTGGCCACTGAAAATTCGGTATACATGTAAGTGCGAGTTTAAATTGTATGTGTTTTTGTCCGCTATCGCTGTCTTGCTTCTCCATTTAAATTCCTATTCACATCCGTTAGAATTTCTTTCAATATATATATATATACACACACACACACACACACACACACACACACA